>NC_092228.1:23643846-23686346 GCF_036320965.1 Panulirus ornatus
GAGAGCAGAAGAGGGTGTTTTGAAATGGTTTGGGCACATGGAGAGAATGAGTGAGGAAAGATTGACCAAGAGGATATATGTGTCGGAGGTGGAGGGAACGAGGAGAAGTGGGAGACCAAATTGGAGGTGGAAATATGTAGTGAAAAAGATTTTGTGTGATCGGGGCCTGAACATGCAGGAGGGTGAAAGGAGGGCAAGGAATAGAGTGAATTGGATCGATGTGTTACACCGGGGTTGACGTGCTGTCAGTGGATTGAACCAGGGCATGTGAAGCGTCTGGGGTAAACCATGGAAAGCTGTGTAGGTATGTATATTTGCGTGTGTGGACGTATGTATATACATGTGTATATACATATATATATATATGTATTGGAAAAGGATCACAATTTTGCGCATGATAAGATATTCCTATGAGTTCACGGGGAAAATGAGACACAATGAGTTACCGAGTGCACTTTCGTGTAATAATCACATCATAACGGGAGACACAAGAGAGAAATATATTAGCCAGTTGATATGCATTGAAGAGAGGAATCTAGGGCGCCATTTGGTAAACATGTAATTGTCCAAGATGTAAAACGAGCGTTCATAAACTTATCATTTAACAAATTTTATCAACAATAAAGTTATCTAATCTGTATAGACTCTCACTAATTTTAACATAATAATTCTTTGTGTATTCAATGATAGAAGATTCAATGACATTTCTCATGGTAACAGAGTTAGAAGTAATAACTGAGTTGGCATTACTCTTGTCAATACAATGATCATAGTTTTTAACGTGATTAGACAAGGCATTTGATTTTTCTCCCCTTCTTATACTATATTTGTGTTGGTTAAGTTTAACAGAAACATCCTTACCAATTTGCCCAACATAAACTTATCATAATTTCTACATGGCACTTTATACATGCACCCAGGAGAATTTTCTGGTGAATTCCAGATTAAGATATAGGGAGGTATTAAGAGTATATGGTGCGGGTGGCAAGTTGTTACAAGCAGTGAAAATTTTTTTTCGAGGATCTAAGGCATGTGTGCGTGTAGGAAGAGAGGAAAGTGATTGGTTCTCATTGGATATCTGTTTGCGGCAGGGGTGTGTGATGTCTCCATTGTTGTTTGCTTTGTTTATGGATTGGGTTGTTAGGGAGGTGAATGCAAGAAAGAGTTTTGGAGAGAGGGGCCAGTATGCAGTCTGTTGTGAATGAGAGGGCCTGGGAAGTGCGTCAATTGCTGTTCACTGATGATACAGAGCTGGTGACTTATTCGGGTGAGAAACTTCAGAAGCTGGCGGCTGAGTTTGGTAAAGTGTGTAGAAGAAGAAAGCTGAGAGTAAATTTCAGTAAGACCAAGGTTTTTAGGTACAGTAGGGTTGAGGGACAATTCAGTTAGGAGGTAAGTCTGCATGGAGATAAACTGGAGGAAGTGAAGTGTTTTAGACATCTGGGAGTGGATGTGGCAGCGAATGGAACCATGGAAGCGGAAGTGAGTCACAGGGTTGGGGAGGGGGCGAAAGCTCTCGCAGCGTTGAAGGATGTGTGGAAACATTATCTCGGAAAGCAAAAATGGGTATGTTTGAAGGAGCAGTGGTTCTAACAATGTTATATGGTTGCGAGGCGTGGGCTATAGATAGGCTTGTGGGGAGGAGGGTGAATGTGTAGGAAATGAGATGTTTGAGGACATTATGTTTTGTGAAGTGGTTTGATCGAGTAAGTAATGAAAGGGTAAGAGAGATAAGTGGAAAAAAAAAGCGTGCGGTTGAAATAGCAGAAGAGGGAGTATTGAAATGGTTTTGGCACATGGAGAGATGAGTGAGGGATGAGTGAGGAAAAATTATCAAAGAGGATACATTGGTCAGAGGTGCAGGTAACAAGGAAAAGTGGGAGACCAAATTGGAGGTGGAAGGATGGAGTGAAAAAAAAAAAATGAACGATCATGGTCCTGAACACACAGGAGGTTGAAAGGCTAACGTGCGAGGAATAGAGTGAATAGGAACGATGCGGTATACCGTGGTCGACGTGCTGTCAATGGATTGAACCAGGGCAGTTTTGTGGCCGCTAGATGTGGAAAGGAAGCTGTGGTTTCAGTGCATTATACATGAGAGCTAGAGACTGTGTGAACGAATGTGGCCTTTGTTGTCCTTTCCTAGCGCTACCTCACACGCTTGCGGGGGAGGGTGTTGTAGTCTCATGTGTGGCGGTGTGACCGGTGTAGACCCCGTTGCTCACCAACGTGAGACGAAGGGTATTAGAGTACATAGTATTCGAATAGTTATATCCCTATTAGCCAGGCCCGTAGCCTAGCGGTTAGCATTCCCGCCTCTTGAACAGGAGTCCGGGTTCGATCCTGGCTGTTGGAGGTTTGCATGTTCTATGAAGGTGCGCATTTTAATACACTATGTTCGTATTCATATACCTCCGCGTTTCTACAGTTAGGACATGTGCGCCTGTTGGGAAATGACCGGTGTAGACCCCACTGCTAACCAAAGTGAGACGAAGGGTATTCAAGTACATAGTATTCGAATAGTTATATTCTATTACAAAGACTCATAGCCTAGCGGTTAGCATTCCCGCCTCTTGCACGGGGTTCCGGGTTCGATCCTGGCTGTTGGAGGTTTGTATGAATTATATATATATATATATATATATCTATATATATATATATATATATATATATATATATATATATATATATATATATATATATATATATATATATATACATATATATATATATATATATATATATATATTTTTTTTCCTTTGTCGCTGTCTCCCGCGTTTGCGAGGTAGCGCAAGGAAACAGACGAAAGAAATGGCCCAACCCACCCCCATACACATGTATATACATACGTCCACACACGCAAATATACATACCTACACAGCTTTCCATGGTTTACCCTAGACGCTTCACATGCCCTGATTCAATCCACTGACAGCACGTCAACCCCGGTATACCACATCGATCCAATTCTCTCTATTCCTTTCCCTCCTTTCACCCTCCTGCATGTTCAGACCCCGATCACACAAAATCTTTTTCACTCCATCTTTCCACCTCCAATTTGGTCTCCCACTTCTCCTCGTTCCCTCCACCTCCGACACATATATCCTATTGGTCAATCTTTCCTCACTCATTCTCTCCATGTGCCCAAACCATTTCAAAACACCCTCTTCTGCTCTCTCAACCACGCTCTTTTTCTTTCCACACATCTCTCTTACCCTTACGTTACTTACTCGATCAAACCACCTCACACCACATATTGTCCTCAAACATCTCATTTCCAGCACATCCATTCTTCTGCGCACAACTCTATCCATAGCCCACGCCTCTCAACCATAAAACATTGTTGGAACCACTATTCCTTCAAACATACCCATTTTTGCTTTCCGAGATAATGTTCTCCACTTCCACACATTCTTCAAGGCTCCCAGGATTTTCGCCCCCTCCCCCACCCTATGATCCACTTCCGCTTCCATGGTTCCATCCGCTGCCAAATCCACTACCAGATATCTAAAACACTTTACTTCCTCCAGTTTTTCTCCATTCAAACTTACCTCCCAATTGACTTGACCCTCAACCCTACTGTACCTAATTACCTTGCTCTTATTCACATTTACTCTTAACTTTCTTCTTTCACTCACTTTACCAAACTCAGTCACCAGCTTCTGCAGTTTCTCACATGAATCAGCCACCAGCGCTGTATCATCAGCGAACAACAACAGACTCACTTCCCAAGCTCTCTCATCCCCAACAGACTTCATACTTGCCCCTCTTTCCCTGGGATAGGGGAAAAAGAATACTTCCCACGCATTCCTCACGTGTTGTAGAAGGCGACTAAAGGGGACGGGAGCGGGGGGCTAGAAACCCTCCCCTCCTTGAATTTTAACTTTCTAAGAGGGGAAACAGAAGAAGGAGTCATGCGGGGCGTGCTCATCCTCCTAGAAGGCTCAGATTGGGGTGTGTAGATATGTGTGGATGTAAACAAAATGAGAAAAAAGGAGAGATAGGTAGGATGTTTCAGGAAAGGAACCTGGATGTTTTGGCTCTGAGTAAAACGCAGTCAAGGGTAAAGGGGAAGAGTGGTTTGGGAATGTCTTGGGAGTAAAGTCAGTGGTTAGTGAGAGGACAAGAGCAAGGGAAGGAGTAGCACTACTCCTGAAACAGGAGCGGGGGGAGTATGTGATAGAGTGTAAGAAAGTAAATTCTAGATTGATATGGGTAAAACTGAAAGTTGATGGAGAGAGATGGGTGATTATTGGTGCATATGCTCCTTGGCGTGATAAGAAATATCATGAGAGGCAAGTGTTTTGGGAGCAGCTGAATGAGTGTGTTAGTGGTTTTGATGCACAAGACCGGGGTTATAGTGATGGGTGATTTGAATGCAAAGGTGAGTAATGTGGCAGTTGAGGGATTAATTGGTATACATGGGGTGTTCAGTGTTGTAAATAGAAATGGTGGAGAGCTTGTAGATTTATGTGCTGAAAAAAGACTGGTGATTGGGAATAACTGGTTTAAAAAGCGAGATATACATAAGTATACGTATATAAGTAAGAGAGATGGCAAGAGAGCGTTATTGGATTACGTGTTAATTGATAAGCGCGCGAAAGACAGACTTTTGGATGTTAATGTGCTGAGAGGTGGTTGTGGAGGGATTTCTGATTATTATCTTGTGGAGGCGAGGGTGAAGATTTGTAAGGGTTTTCAGAAAAGAAGAGAGAATATTGGAGTGAAGCGAGTGGTGAGAGCATGTGAGCTTGGGAAGGAGACTTGTGTGAGGAAGTACCAGGAGAGACTGAGCACAGAATGGAAAAGGTAAGAACAAAGGAGGTAAGGGGGGTGTGGGAGGAATGGGATGTATTTAGGGAAGCAGTGATGACTTGAGCAAGGGATACCTGTGGCATGAGAAGCGTGGGAGGTGGGTTGATTAGAAAAGGTAGTGAGTAGTGAGATGAAGTAAGATTATTAGTGGAAGAAAAGGTAGAGGCATTTGGACGATTTTTACAGGGAAAAAATGCAAATGGGCGGGAGATGTATAAAAGAAAGAGGCAGGAGCTCAAGAGAAAGGTGCAAGAGGTGAAAAAGAGGGCAAATGAGAGTTGGGGTAAGAGAGTATCATTAAGTTTTAGGGAGGATAAAAAGATGTTTTGGAAGGATGTAAATAAAGTGCGTAACACAAGGGAGCAAATGGGAATTTCAGTGAATGGGGCTAATAGAGAGGTGATAACAAGTAGTGGTGATGTGAGAAGGAGATGGAGTGAGTATATTGAAGGTTTGTTGAATGTGTGTGATGATAGAGTGGCAGATATAGGGTGTTTTGGTCGAGGTGGTGTGCAAAGTGAGAGGGTTAGGGAAAATGATTTGGTAAACAGAGAAGAGGTAGTAAAACCTTTGCGGAAGATGAAAGCCGGCAAGGCAGCAGGTTTGGATGGTATTGCAGTGGAATTTACTTAAAAAGGGGATGACTGTATTGTTGACTGGTTGGTAAGGTTATTTAATATATGTATGATTCATGGTGAGGTGCCTGAGAATTGGCGGAATGCTTCCATAGTGACATTGTACAAAGGCAAAGGGGATAAGAGTGACTGCTCAAATTACAAATGTATAAGTTTGTTGAGTATTCCTCGTAAATTATATGGGAGGGTATTGATTGAGAGGGTGAAGGCATGTACAGAGCATCAGATTGGGGAGAGCAGTGTTGTTTCAGAAGTGGTAGAGGATGTGTGGATCAGGTGTTTGCTTTGAAGAATGAATGTGAGAAATACTTAGAAAAGCAAATGGATTTGTATGTAGCATTTATGGATCTGGAGAAGGCATATGATAGAGTTGATAGAGATGCTCTGTGGAAGGTATTGATAATATATGGTGTGGGAGGCAAGTTGTTAAAAGCAGTGAAAAGATTTTATCGAGGATGTAAGGCATGTGTACGTGTAAGAAGAGAGGAAAGTGATTGGTTCACAGTTAAAGTAGGTGTGCAGCAGGGGTCTGTGATGTCTCCATGGTTGTTTAATTTGTTTATGGATGGGGTTGTTAGGGATTTGAATGCAAGAATTTTGGAAAGAGGGGCAAGTATGAAGTCTGTCGTGGATGAGAGAGCTTGGGAAGTGAGTCAGTTTTTGCTCGCTGATGTGAGAAACTACAGAAGCTAGTGACTGAGCTTGGTAAAGTGTGTGAAAGAAGAAGATTGAGAGTAAATGTGAATAAAAGCAAGGTTATTTGGTACCTTAGGGTTGAGGGTCAATTCAACTGGGAGGTAAGTTTGAATGGAGAAATACTGGAGGAAGTAAAGTGTTTTAGATATCTTGGAGTGGATCTGGCAGCGGATGTAGCCATAGAAGCGGAAGTGAATCATAGGGTGGGGGAAGGGGCGAAGATTTTGGGAGCCTTGAAGAATGTTTGAAAGTCGAGATCATATTCTCGGAAAGCAAAAATGGGTATGTTTGAAGGAATAGTGGTTCAAACAATGTTGTATGGTTGCGTGGCGTGGGCTATGGATAGAGTTGTGCGCAGGAGGGTGGATATACTGGAAATGAGATGTTTGAGGACAATATGTGGTGTGAGGTGGTTTGATCGAGTAAGTAATATAAGGGTGGGAGAGATATGTGGAAATAAAAAGAGTGTGGTTGAGAGAGCAGAAGGTGTTTTGAAATGGTTTGGTCACATGGAGAGAATGAGTGAGGAAAGATTGTCCAAGAAGATATATGTGTCAGAGGTGGAGGGAACGAGAAGTGGGAGACCAAATTGGACGTGGAAAGATGGAGTGAAAAAGATTTTGAGTGATCGGGGCCTGAACATGCAGGAGGGTGTATGGCGTGCAAAGAGTAGAGTGAATTGGAATGATGTGGTATACTGGGTTAGACGTGCTGTTATGGATTAAACCAGAGCATGTTAAGCGTTTGGGGTAAACTATGGAACGCTCTGTGGGGCCTGGATGTGGATGTGGGAGCTGTGGTATCGGTGCATTATTACATGACAGCTAGAGACTAGGTGTGAACGAATGTGGCATTTGTTGTCTTTTCCTAGCGCTAACTCGCACAAATAAGGGGTAGGGGGCTGTTATTCCATGTGTGGCGAGGTGGCGATGGAATGAATGAAGGCAGACAGTATGAATTATGTACATATGTCTATATGTATATGTCTGTGTGAGTATATATTTGTATACATTGAGATGTATAGGTACATATATTTGCGTGTGTGGTCGTGTATGTATGTATATGTGTATGTGGGTGAGTTGGGCCATTCTTTAGTCTGTTTCTTTGCGCTACCTCGCTAACTCGGGAGACAGCGGAAAAGCAAAATAATAAATAAATAAATGAATATATATAAATATATATATATATATATATATATATATATATATATATATATATATATATATATATATATATATATATATATATATATTTTTTTTTTTTTTTTTTTTTTGCTTTGTCGCTGTCTCTCGCGTTTGCGAGGTAGCGCAAGGAAACAGACGAAAGAAATGGCCCAACCCACCCCCATACACATGTATATACATACGTCCACACACGCAAATATACATACCTACACAGCTTTCCATGCTTTACCCCAGACGCTTCACATGCCCTGATTCAATCCACTGACAGCACATCAACCCCGGTATACCACATCGATCCAATTCACTCTATTCCTTGCCCTCCTTTCATCCTCCTGCATGTTCAGGCCCCGATCACACAAAATCTTTTTCACTCCATCTTTTCACCTCCAATTTGGTCTCCCACTTCTCCTCGTTCCCTCCACCTCCGACACATATATCCTCTTGGTCAATATTTCCTCACTCATTCTCTCCATGTGCCCAAACCACTTCAAAACACCCTCTTCTGCTCTCTCAACCACGCTCTTTTTATTTCCACACATCTCTCTTACCCTTACGTTACTTACTCGATCAAACCACCTCACACCACACATTGTCCCCAAACATCTCATTTCCAGCACATCCATCCTCCTGCGCACTACTCTATCCATAGTCCACGCCTCGCAACCATACAACATTGTTGGAACCACTATTCCTTCAAACATACCCATTTTTGCTTTCCGAGATAATGTTCTCGACTTCCACACATTCTTTAAGGCTCCCAGGATTTTCGCTCCCTCCGACACCCTATGATCCACTTCCGCTTCCATGGTTCCATCCGCTGCCAGATCCACTCCCAGATATCTAAAACACTTTACTTCCTCCAGTTTTGCTCCATTCAAACTTACCTCCCAATTGACTTGACCCTCAACCCTACTGTACCTAATAACCTTGCTCTTATTCACATTTACTCTTAACTTTCTTCTTTCACACACTTTACCAAACTCAGTCACCAACTTCTTCAGTTTCTCACATGAATCAGCCACCAGTGCTGTATCATCAGCGAACAACAACTGACTCACTTCCCAAGCTCTCTCATCCCCAACAGACTTCATACTTGCCCCTCTTTCCAAAACTCTTGCATTTACCTCCCTAACAACCCCATCCATAAACAAATTAAACAACCATGGAGACATCACACACCCCTGCCGCAAACCTATATATATATATATATATATATATATATATACATATATATATTCTTTCTTTCTTTCATACTATTCGCCATTTCCCGCGTCAGCGAGGTAGCGTTAAGAACAGGGGACTGGGCCTCTGAGGAAACATCCTCATCCAGCCCCCTTCTCTGTTCCTTCCTTTGGAAAAAAAAAAAAAAGAGTGGGGAGGATTTCCAGCCCCCCGCTCCTTTCCCTTTTAATCGCCTTCTACGACACGCAGGGAATACGTGGGAAGTATTCTTTCTCCCCTATCACTCCCCTATCCCCAGGGAAAATATATATGTATAAATATATATATATATATATATATATATATATATATATATATATATATATATACATTATTTTTTTTTATTATACTTTGTCGCTGTCTCCCGCGTTTGCGAGGTAGCGCAAGGAAACAGACGAAAGAAATGGCCCAACCCCGCCCCATACACATGTATATACATACGTCCACACACGCACATATACATACCTACACAGCTTTCCATGGTTTACCCCAGACGCTTCACATGCCTTGATTCAATCCACTGACAGCACGTCAACCCCGGTATACCACATCGCTCCAATTCACTCTATTCCTTGCCCTCCTTTCACCCTCCTGCTTGTTCAGGCCCCGATCACACAAAATCTTTTTCACTCCATCTTTCCACCTCCAATTTGGTCTCCCTCTTCTCCTCGTTCCCTCCACCTCCGACACATATATCCTCTTGGTCAATCTTTCCTCACTCATTCTCTCCATGTGCCCAAACCACTTCAAAACACCCTCTTCTGCTCTCTCAACCACGCTCTTTTTATTTCCACACATCTCTCTTACCCTTACGTTACTCACTCGATCAAACCACCTCACACCACACATTGTCCTCAAACATCTCATTTCCAGCACATCCATCCTCCTACGCACAACTCTATCCATAGCCCATGCCTCGCAACCATACAATATTGTTGGAACCACTATTCCTTCAAACACCCATTTTTGCTTTCCGAGATAATGTTCTCGACTTCCACACATTCTTCAAGGCCCCCAGAATTTTCGCCCCCTCCCCCACCCTATGATCCACTTCCGATTCCATGGTTCCATCCGCTGCCAGATCCACTCCCAGATATCTAAAACACTTCACTTCCTCCAGTTTTTCTCCATTCAAACTCACCTCCCAATTGACTTGACCCTCAACCCTACTGTACCTAATAACCTGGCTCTTATTCACATTTACTCTTAACTTTCTTCTTCCACACACTTTACCAAACTCAGTCACCAGCTTCTGCAGTTTCTCACATGAATTAGCCACCAGCGCTGTATCATCAGCGAACAACAACTGACTCACTTCCCAAGCTCTCTCATCCCCAACAGACTTCATACTTGCCCCTCTTTCCAAAACTCTTGCATTTACCTCCCTAACAACCCCATCCATAAACAAATTAAACAACCATGGAGACATCACACACCCCTGCCGCAAACCTACATTCACTGAGAACCAATCACTTTCCTCTCTTCCTACACGTACACATGCCTTACATCCTCGATAAAAACTTTTCACTGCTTCTAACAACTTTCCTCCCACACCATATATTCTTAATACCTTCCACAGAGCATCTTTATCAACTCTATCATATGCCTTCTCCAGATCCATAAATGCTACATACAAATCCATTTGCTTTTCTAAGTATTTCTCACATACATTCTTCAAAGCAAACACATGATCCACACATCCTCTACCACTTCTGAAACCACACTGCTCTTCCCCAATCTGATGCTCTGTACATGCCTTCACCCTCTCAATCAATACCCTCCCATATAATTTACCAGGAATACTCAACAAACTTATACCTCTGTAATTTGAGCACTCACTCTTATCCCCTTTGCCTTTGTACAATGGCACTATGCACGCATTCCGCCAATCCTCAGGCACCTCATCATGAGTCATACATACATTAAATAACCTTACCAACCAGTCAACAATACAGTCATCCCCTTTTTTAATAAATTCCACTGCAATACCATCCAAACCTGCTGCCTTGCCGGCTTTCATCTTCCGCAAACCTTTCACTACCTCTTCTCTGTTTACCAAATCATTTTCCCTAACCCTCTCACTTTGCACACCACCTCGACCAAAACACTCTATATCTGCCACTCTATCATCAAACACATTCAACAAACCTTCAAAATACTCACTCCATCTCCTCACATCACCACTACTTGTTATCACCTCCCCATTTGCGCCTTTCACTGAAGTTCCCATTTGCTCCATTGTCTTACGCACTTTATTTACCTCCTTCCAGAACATCTTTTTATTCTCCCTAAAATTTAATGATACTCTCTCACCCCAATTCTCATTTGCCCTTTTTTTCACCTCTTGCACCTTTCTCTTGACCTCATGTCTCTTTCTTTTATACATCTCCCACTCAATTGCTTTTTTCCCTGCAAAAATCGTCCAAATGCCTTTCTCTTCTCTTTCACTAATACTCTTACTTCTTCATCCCACCACTCACTACCCTTTCTAATCAACCCATCTCCCACTCTTCTCAAGCCACAAGCATCTTTTGCGCAATCCATCACTGACTCCCTAAATATATCCCATTCCTCCCCCACTCCCCTTAATTCCATTGTTCTCACCTTTTTCCATTCTGTACTCAGTCTCTCCTGGTACTTCCTCACACAGGTCTCCTTCCCAAGCTCACTTACTCTCACCACCCACTTCACCCCAACATTCACTCTTCTTTTCTGAAAACCCATACAAATCTTCACCTTAGCCTCCACAAGATAATGATCAGACATCCCTACAGTTGCACCTCTCAGCACATTAACATCCAAAAGTCTCTCTTTCGCACGCTTATCAATTAACACGTAATCCAATAACGCTCTCTGGCCATCCTACTTACATAAGTATGCTTATGTATATGTCGCTTTTTAAACCAGGTATTCCCAATCATCAGTCCTTTTTCAGCACATAAATCTACAAGCTCTTCACCATTTCCATTTACAACACTGAACACCCCATGTATACCAATTATTCCCTGAACTGCCACATTACACACTTTTGCATTCAAATCACCCATCACTATAACCCGGTCTCGTGCATCAATAACACTAACACACTCATTCAGCTGCTCCCAAAACACTTGCCTCTCATGATCTTTCTTCTCATGCCCAGGTGCATATGCACCAATAATCACCCACCTCTCTCCATCAACTTTCAGTTTTACCCATATTAATCGAGAATTTACTTTCTTACATTTTATCACATACTCCACGACTCCTGTTTCAGGAGTATTCCTACTCCTTCCCTTGCTCTTGTCCTCTCACTAACCCTTACTTTACTCCCCAGACATTCCCAAACCACTCTTCCCCTTTACCCTTGAGCTTCGTTTCAATCAGAGCCAAAACATCCAGGTTCCTTTCCTCAAACATACTACCTATCTCTCCTTTTTTCACAACTTCGTTACATCCACACACATTTAGGCACCCCACTCTGAGCCTTCGAGGAGGATGAGCACACCCCGCGTTACTCCTTCTTCTGTTTCCCATATGTATATATATATATATATATATATATATATATATATATATATATATATATATATATATATATATATATATATATATATATATATATATATTTATATATATATATATATATATATATATATATATATATATATATATATATATATATATATATATATATATATATATATATATATTATCATTTTATTTATTATACTTTGTCGCTGTCTCCCGCGTTTGCGAGGTAGCGCAAGGAAACAGAGGAAAGAAATGGCCCAAACCCCCCCCCATACACATGTATATACATACGTCCACACACGCAAATATACATACCTACACAGCTTTCCATGGTTTACCCCAGACGCTTCACATGCCCTGCTTCAATCCACTGACAGCACGTCAACCCCGGTATACCACATCGCTCCAATTCACTCTATTCCTTGCCCTCCTTTCACCCTCCTGCATGTTCAGGCCCCGATCACACAAAATCTTTTTCACTCCATTTTTCCACCTCCAATTTGGTCTCCCTCTTCTCCTTGTTCCCTCCAACTCCGACACATATATCCTCTTGGTCAATCTTTCCTCACTCATACTCTCCATGTGCCCAAACCACTTCAGAACACCCTCCTCTGCTCTCTCAACCACGCTCTTTTTATTTCCACACATCTCTCTTACCCTTACGTTACTCACTCGATCAAACCACCTCACAACACACATTGTCCTCAAACATCTCATTTCCAGCACATCCATCCTCCTGCGCACAACTCTATCCATAGCCCACGCCTCGCAACCATACAACATTGTTGGGACCACTATTCCTTCAAACATACCCATTTTTGCTTTCCGAGATAATGTTCTCGACTTCCACACATTCTTCAAGGCCCCCAGGATTTTCGCCCCCTCCCCCACCCTAAGATCCACTTCCGCTTCCATGGTTCCATCCGCTGCCAGATCCACTCCCAGATATCTAAAACACTTCACTTCCTCCAGTTTTTCTCCATTCAAACTCACCTCCCAATTGACTTGACCCTCAACCCTACTGTACCTAATAACCTTGCTCTTATTCACATTTACTCTTAACTTTCTTCTTCCACACACTTTTCCAAACTCAGTCACCAGCTTCTGCAGTTTCTCACATGAATCAGCCACCAGCGCTGTATCATCAGCGAACAACAACTGACTCACTTCCCAAGCTCTCTCATCCCCAACAGACTTCATACTTGCCCCTCTTTCCAAAACTCTTGCATTTACCTCCCTAACAACCCCATCCATAAACAAATTAAACAACCATGGAGACATCACACACCCCTGCCGCAAACCTACATTCACTGAGAACCAATCACTTTCCTCTCTTCCTACACGTACACATGCCTTACATCCTCGATAAAAACTTTTCACTGCTTCTAACAACTTTCCTCCCACACCATATATTCTTAATACCTTCCACAGAGCATCTTTATCAACTCTATCATATGCCTTCTCCAGATCCATAAATGCTACATACAAATCCATTTGCTTTTCTAAGTATTTCTCACATACATTCTTCAAAGCAAACACCTGATCCACACATCCTCTACCACTTCTGAAACCATATATATATATATATATATATATATATATATATATATATATATATATATATATATATATATATATATATATATATATATATATATATATATATATATATATTTTTTTTTTTTTTTTTTTTTTTTTTTATTTTCTTTTCTTTCAAACTATTCGCCCTTTCCCGCATTAGCGAGGTACCGTTAAGAACAGAGGACTGGGCCTTTGAGGGAATACCCTCACCTGGCCGAATTATCTGTTCCTTCTTTTGGAAAATTAAAAAAAAAAAAAAAAAACGAGAGGGGAGGATTTCCAGCCCCCCGCTCCCTCCCCTTTTAGTCGCCTTCTACGACACGCAGGGAATACGTGGGAAGTATTCTTTCTCCCCTATCCCCCGGGAAGTAAGGGGAGTGGGGGAGGAATGGGATGTATTTAGGGAATCAGTGATGGATTGCGCAAAAGATGCTTATGGCATGAGAAGAGTGGGAGGTGGGCTGTTTAGAAAGGGTAGTGAGTGGTGGGATGAAGAACTAAGAGTATTAGTGAAAGAGAAGAGAGAGGCATTTGGACGATTTTTGCAGGGAAAAAATGCAATTGAGTGGGAGAAGTATAAAAAAAAGAGACAGGAGGTCAAGAGAAAGGTGCAAGAGGTGAAAAAAAGGGCAAATGAGAGTTGGGGTGAGAGACTATCATTAAATTTTAGGGAGAATAAAAAGATGTTCTGGAAGGAGGTAAATAGGGTGCGTAAGACAAGGGAGCAAATGGGAACTTCAGTGAAGGGCGTAAATGGGGAGGTGATAACAAGTAGTGGTGATGTGAGAAGGAGATGGAATGAGTATTTTGAAGGTTTGTTGAATGTGTCTGATGACAGAGTGGCAGATATAGGGTGTTTGGGTCGAGGTGGTGTGCAAAGTGAGAGGGTTAGGGAAAATGATTTGGTAAACAGAGAAGAGGTAGTAAAAGCTTTGCGGAAGATGAAAGCCGGCAAAGCAGCAGGTTTGGATGGTATTGCAGTGGAATTTATTAAAAAAGGGGGTGACTGTATTGTTGACTGGTTGGTAAGGTTATTTAATGTATGTATGACTCATGGTGAGGTGCCTGAGGATTGGCGGAATGCGTGCATAGTGCCATTGTACAAAGGCAAAGGGGATAAGAGTGAGTGCTCAAATTACAGAGGTATAAGTTTGTTGAGTATTCCTGGTAAATTATATGGGAGGGTATTGATTGAGAGGGTGAAGGCATGAACAGAGCATCAGATTGGGGAAGAGCAGTGCGGTTTCAGAAGTGGTAGAGGATGTGTGGATCAGGTGTTTGCTTTGAAGAATGTATGTGAGAAATACTTAGAAAAGCAAATGGATTTGTATGTAGCATTTATGGATCTGGAGAAGGCATATGATAGAGTTGATAGAGATGCTCTGTGGAAGGTATTAAGAATATATGGTGTGGGAGGCAAGTTGTTAGAAGCAGTGAAAAGTTTTTATCGAGGATGTAAGGCATGTGTACGTGTAGGAAGAGAGGAAAGTGATTGGTTCTCAGTGAATGTAGGTTTGCGGCAGGGGTGTGTGATGTCTCCATGGTTGTTTAATTTGTTTATGGATGGGGTTGTTAGGGAGGTAAATGCAAGAGTCCTGGAAAGAGGGGCAAGTATGAAGTCTGTTGTGGATGAGAGAGCTTGGGAAGTGAGTCAGTTGTTGTTCGCTGATGATACAGCGCTGGTGGCTGATTCATGTGAGAAACTGCAGAAGCTGGTGACTGAGTTTGGTAAAGTATGTGGAAGAAGAAAGTTAAGAGTAAATGTGAATAAGAGCAAGGTTATTAGGTACAGTAGGGTTGAGGGTCAAGTCAATTGGGAGGTGAGTTTGAATGGAGAAAAACTGGAGGAAGTGAAGTGTTTTAGATATCTGGGAGTGGATCTGTCAGCGGATGGAACCATGGAAGCGGAAGTGGATCATAGGGTGGGGGAGGGGGCGAAAATTTTGGGAGCCTTGAAAAATGTGTGGAAGTCGAGAACATTATCTCGGAAAGCAAAAATGGGTATGTTTGAAGGAATAGTGGTTCCAACAATATTGTATGGTTGCGAGGCGTGGGCTATGGATAGAGTTGTGCGCAGGAGGATGGATGTGCTGGAAATGAGATGTTTGAGGACAATGTGTGGTGTGAGGTGGTTTGATCGAGTAAGTAACGTAAGGGTAAGAGAGATGTGTGGAAATAAAAAGAGCGTGGTTGAGAGAGCAGAAGAGGGTGTTTTGAAATGGTTTGGGCATATGGAGAGAATGAGTGAGGAAAGATTGACCAAGAGGATATATGTGTCGGAGGTGGGGGGAACGAGGAGAAGAGGGAGACCAAATTGGAGGTGGAAAGATGGAGTGAAAAAGATTTTGTGTGATCGGGGCCTGAACATGCAGGAGGGTGTAAGGAGGGCAAGGAATAGAGTGAATTGGAGCGATGTGGTATACCGGGGTTGACGTGCTGTCAGTGGAGTAAATCAAGGCATGTGAAGCGTCTGGGGTAAACCATGGAAAGCTGTGTAGGATGTATATTTGCGTGTGTGGACGTGTGTATGTACATGTGTATGGGGGGGGGGGTTGGGCCATTTCTTTCGTCTGTTTCCTTGCGCTACCTCTCAAACGCGGGAGACAGCGACAAAGTATAAAAAAAAAAAAAAAAAAAAAAATATGTATATATATATATATATATATATATATATATATATATATATATATATATATATATATATATATATATATATATATATATATATATATATATATATATATATATATATATATATATATATATATATATATATATATGTTAATGTGCTGAGAGGTGCAACTGGAGGGATGTCTGATCATTATCTTGTGGAGGCTAAGGTGAAGATTTGTATAGGTTTTCAGAAAAGAAGAGTGAATGTTGGTGTGAAGAGGATGGTGAGAGTAAGTGAGTTTGGGAAGGAGACTTGTGTGAGGAAGTACCAGGAGAGACTGAGTACAGAATGGAAAAAGGTGAGAACAATGGAAGTAAGGGGAGTGGGGGAGGAATGGGATGTATTTAGGGAATCAGTGATGGATTGCGCAAAAGATGCTTGTGGCATGAGAAGAGTGGGAGATGGGTTGATTTGAAAGGGTAGTGAGTGTTGGGATGAAGAAGTAAGAGTATTAGTGAAAGAGAAGAGAGAGGCATTTGGACGATTTTTGCAGGGAAAAAAGCAATTGAGTGGTAGATGTATAAAAGAAAGAGACATGAGGTCAAGAGAAAGGTGCAAGAGGTGAAAAAAAGGGCAAATGAGAGTTGGGGTGAGAGAGTATCATTAAATTTTAGGTAGAATAAAAAGATGTTCTGGAAGGAGGTAAATAAAGTGCGTAAGACAAGGGAGCAAATGGGAACTTCAGTGAAGGGCGCAAATGGGGAGGTGATAACAAGTAGTGGTGATATGAGAAGGAGATGGAGTGAGTATTTTGAGGGTTTGTTGAATGTGTTTGATGATAGAGTGGCAGATATAGTGCGTTTTGGTCGAGGTGGTGTGCAAATTGAGAGGGTTAGGGAAAATGATTTGGTAAACAGAGAAGAGGTAGTAAAAGCTATGCGGAAGATGAAAGCCGGCAAGGCAGCGGGTTTGGATGGTATTGCAGTGGAATTTATTAAAAAAGGGGGTGACTGTATTGTTGACTGGTTGGTAAGGTTATTTAATGTATGTATGACTCATGGTGAGGTGCCTGAGGATTGGCGGAATGCGTGCATAGTGCCATTGTACAAAGGCAAAGGGGATAAGAGTGAGTGCTTAAATTACAGAGGTATAAGTTTGTTGAGTATTCCTGGTAAACTATATGGGAGGGTATTGATTGAGAGGGTGAAGGCATGTACAGAGCATCAGATTGGGGAAGAGCAGTGTGGTTTCAGAAGTGGTAGAGGATGTGTGGATCAGGAGTTTGCTTTGAAGAATGTATGTGAGAAATACTTAGAAAAGCAAATGGATTTGTATGTAGCATTCATGGATCTGGAAAAGGCATATGATAGAGTTGATAGAGATTATCTGTTGAAGGAATTAAGATTATATGGTGTGGGAGGCAAGTTGTTAGAAGCAGTGAAAAGTTTTTATCGAGGATGTAAGGCATGTGTACGTGTAGGAAGAGAGGAAAGTGATTGGTTCTCAGTGAATGTAGGTTTGCGGCAGGGGTGTGTGATGTCTCCATGGTTTTTTAATTTGTTTATGGATGGGGTTGTTAGGGAGGTGAATGCAAGAGTTTTGGAAAGAGGGGCAAGTATGAAGTCTGTTGGGGATGAGAGAGCTTGGGAAGTTAGTCAGTTGTCGTTCGCTGATGATACAGCGCTGGTGGCTTATTCATGTGAGAAACTGCAGAAGCTAGTGACTGAGTTTACTAAAGTGTGTGAAAGAAGAAAGTTAAGAGTAAATGTGAATAAGAGCAAGGTTATTAGGTACAGTAGGGTTGAGGATCAAGTCAATTGGGAGGTGAGTTTGAATGGAGAAAAACTGGAGGAAGTAAAGTGTTTTAGATATCTGGGAGTGGATCTGGCAGCGGATGGAACCATGGAAGCGGAAGTGGATCATAGGGTGGGGGAGGGGGCGAAAATCCTGGTTGCCTTGAAGAATGTGTGGAAGTTGAGAACATTATCTCGGAAAGCAAAAATGGGTATGTTTGAAGGAATAGTGGTTCCAACAATGTTGTATGGTTGCGAGGCGTGGGCTATGGATAGAGTTGTGCGCAGGAGGATGGATGTGCTGGAAATGAGATGTTTGAGGACAATGTGTGGTGTGAGGTGGTTTGGTCGAGTGAGTAACGTAAGGGTAAGAGAGATGTGTGGAAATCAAAAGAGCGTGGTTGAGAGAGCAGAAGAGGGTGTTTTGAAGTGGTTTGGGCACATGGAGAGGATGAGTAAGGAAAGATTGACCAAGAGGATATATGTGTCGGAGGTGGAGGGAACAAGGAGAAGAGGGAGACCAAATTGGAGGTGGAAAGATGGAGTGAAAAAGATTTTGTGTGATCGGGGCCTGAACATGCAGGAGGGTGAAAGGAGGGCAAGGAATAGAGTGAATTGGAGCGATGTGGTATACCGGGGTTGAAGTGATGTCAGTGGATTGAAGCAGGGCATGTGAAGCGTCTGGGGTAAACCATGGAAAGCTGTGTAGGTATGTATATTTGCGTGTGTGGACGTATGTATATACATGTGTATGGGGGGGGGGGGGTTGGGCCATTTCTTTCGTCTGTTTCCTTGCGCTACCTCGCAAACGCGGGAGTCAGCGACAAAGTATAATAAATAATAATAAAATATATATATATATATATATATATATATATATATATATATATATATATATATATATATATATATATATATATATATATATATATATATATATGTATATATATATATATATATATATATATATATATATATATATATATATATATATATATATATATATATATATATATATATATATATATATATATACATATATATATATATATATATATATATATATATATATATATATATATATATATATATATATATATATATATATATATATATATATATATATATATATTTATTTAAATATTTTTTTTTCTGTTTTGTCGCTGTCTCCCGCATCTCCGAGGTAGCGCAAGGAAACAGACGAAGGAAATGGCCCAACCCACCCCTATACACATGTATATACACACGTCCACACACGCAAACACACACACCTACACAGCTTTCCATGGTTTACCCCTGACGCTTCACATGCCCTGATTCAATCCACTGACAGCACGTCAACCCCGGTATACCACATCGATCCAATTCACTCTGTTCCTGGCCCTCTTTTCACCCTCCTACATGTTCAGGCCCCGATCACAGAAAATCATTTTCACTCCATCTTTCTACCTCTAATCTGGTCTCCCACTTCTCCTCGTTCCCTCCACCTCCGACACATATATCCTCTTGGTCAATCTTTCCTCACTCATTCTCTACATTTGCCCAAACCATTTCAAAACACCCTCTTCTGCTCTCTCAACCACGCTCTTTTTCTTTCCACACATCTCTCTTACCTTTACGTTACTTAATGGATCAAACCACCTCACACCACACATTGTCCTCAAACATCGCATTTCTAGCACATCCATCCTCCTGCGCACTATATCTATAGCCCACGCCTCGCAACCATACAACATTGTTGGAACCACTGTTCCTTCAAACATACCCATTTTTGCTTTCTTCAAGGCTCCCAGGATTTTCGCCCCCTCCCCCACCCTATGATGCACTTCCGCTTCCATGGTTCCATCCGCTGCCAGATCCACTCCCAGATATCTAAAACACTTTACTTCCTCCAGTTTTTCTCCATTCAAACTTACCTACCAATTGACTTGATCCTCAACCCTACTGTACCTAATAACCTTGCTCTTATTCACATTTACTCTTATCTTTCTTCTTTCACACACTTTACCAAACTCAGTCACCAGCTTCTGCAGTTTCTCACATGAATCAACCACCAACGCTGTATCATCAGCGAACAACAACTGACTCACTTCCCAAGCTCTCTCATCCACAACAGACTTCATACTTGTCTTTCCAAAACTCTTGCATTCACCTCCCTAACAACCCCATCCATAAACAAATTAAACAACCTTGAAGACATCACACACCCCTGCCGCAAACCTACATTCACTGAGAACCAATCACTTTCCTCTCTTCCTACACGTACACATGCGTTACATCCTCGATAAAAACTTTTCACTGCTTCTAACAACTTTCCTCCCACACCATGTATTCTTAATACCTTCCACAGAGCATCTCTATCAACTCTATCATATGCCTTCTCCAGATCCATAAATGCTACATACAAATCCATTTGCTTTTCTAAGTATTTCTCACATACATTCTTCAAAGCAAACACCTGATCCACACATCCTCTACCACTTCTGAAACCACACTGCTCTTCCCCAATCTGATGCTCTGTACATGCCTTCACCCTCTCAATCAATACCCTCTCATATAATTTACCAGGAATACTCAACAAATTTATACCTCTGTAATTTGAGCACTCACTCTTATCCCCTTTGACTTTGTACAATGGCACTATGCACGCATTCTGCCAATCCTCAGGCACCTCACCATGAGTCATACATACATTAAATAACCTTACCAACCAGTCAATAATACAGTCACCCCCTTTTTTGATAAATTCCACTGCAATACCATCCAAACCTGCTGCTTTGCCGGCTTTCATCTTCCGCAAAGCTTTTACTACCTCCTCTCTGTTTATCAAATCATTTTCCCTAACCCTCTCACTTTGTACAACACCTCGACCAAAACACCCTAATATATATATATATTTTATATATATATATATAAATATATATATATATATATGTATATATATATATATATATATATATATATATATATATATATATATATATATATATATATATATATATATATATATATATATATATATATATATATATATATATATATATTATCCCTGGGGATAGGGGAGAAAGAATACTTCCAACCTTCGTAGATGGTTACTAAAGGGTGCGGGAGCGGGGGGCCAGAAACCCTCCCCTTCTTGTATCTTAACTTTCTAAAAACGGAAACAGAAGAAGGAATTACACGAGGAGCGCTCATCTTCTTCGAAGGCTCAGACTGGGGTGTCTAAATGTGTGTGGATGTAACCAAGATGTGAAAAAAGGAGAGATAGGTAGTATGTTTGAGGAAAGGAACCTGGATGTTTTGGCTCTGAGTGAAACGAAGCTAAAGGGTAAAGAGGAGGAGTGATTTGGGAATGTCTTGGGAGTAAAGTCAGGGGTTAGTGAGAGGACAAGAGCAAGGGAAGGAGTAGCATTATTCCTGAATCAGGAGTTGTGGGAATATGTGATAGAGTGTAAGAAAAGTAAATTCTAGATTGATATGGGTAAAATTGAAAGTTGATGGAGAGAGGTGGGTGATTATTGGTGCATATGCACCTGGGCATGAGAAGAAAGAACATGAGAGGCAAGTGTTTTGGGAGCAGCTGAATGAATGTGTTAGTGGTTTTGATGCACAAGACCGGGTTATAGTGATGGGTGATTTGAATGCAAAAGTGAGTAATGTGGCAGTTGAGGGAATAATTGGCATACATGGAGTGTTCAGTGTTTTAAATGGAAATGGTGAAGAGCTTGTAGATTTATGTGGTGAAAAAGGACTGGTGATTGGGAATACCTGGTTTAAAAAGCGAGATATACATAAGTATACGTATCTAAGTTGGAGAGATGGCCAGAGAGGGTGATTGGATTACGTGTTAATTGACAAGCGCGCGAAAGAGACTTTTGGATGTTAATGTGCTGAGAGGTGCAACTGGAGGGATGTCTGATCATTATCTTGTGGAGGCGAAGGTGAAGATTTGTATGGGTTTTCAGAAAAGAAGAGTGAATGTTGGGGTGAAGAGAGTGGTGAGAGTAAGTGAGCTTGGGAAGGAGACTTATGTGAGGAAGTACCAGGAGAGACTGAGTACAGAATGGAAAAAGGTGAGAACAAAAGAGGTAAGGGGAGTGTGGGAGGAGTGGGATGTATTTAGGGAAGCAGTGATGGCTTGCGCAAAAGATGCTTGTGGCATGAGAAGTGTGGGAGGTTGGTTGATTAGAAAAGGTAGTGAGTGGTGTTTGAATGGAGAAAAACTGGAGGAAGTAAAGTCCTTTAGATATCTGGGAGTGGATCTGGCAGCGGATGGAACCATGGAAGCGGAAGTGAATCATAGGGTGGGGGAGGGGGCGAAGATTCTGGGAGCCTTGAAGAATGTTTGGAAGTCGAGAACATTATCTCGGAAAGCAAAAATGGGTATGTTTGAAAGAATAGTGGTTCCAACAATGTTGTATGGTTACGAGGCGTGGGCTATGGATAGAGTTGTGCGCAGGATGGTGGACGTGGTGGAAATGAGATGTTAGAGGACAATATATGGTGTAAGGTGGTTTGATCCAGTAAGTAATGGAAGGGTGAGAGAGATGTGTGGAAATAAAAAGAGTGTGGTTGAGAAAGCAGAAGAGGATGTTTTGAAATGGTTTGGTCATATGGGGAGAATGAGTGGGGAAAGATTGACCAAGAGGATATATGTGTCAGAGATGGAGGGAACGAGGAGAAGTGGGAGACCAAACTGGAGGTGGAAAGATGGAGTGAAAATGATTTTGAGTGATCGGGGCCTGTACATGCAGGAGGGTGAAAGGCGTGCAAGGAATAGAATGAATTGAAACGATGTGGTATACCGTGGTCGACGTGCTCTCAATCGATTGAACCAGGGCATGTGAAGCGTCTGGTGTTAACCATGGAAAGTGTGTGGGGCCTGGATGTGGAAAGGGAGATGTGATTTCTGTGCATTATTACATGACAGCTGGAGACTGAGTGTGAACGAATGGAGCCTTTGGTGTCGTTCCTAGCGCTACCTCGCATACATGATGGGGGAGGGGGTTGTTATTCCATGTGTGGCGAGGTGGCGATGGGAACAAATGAAGGCAGACATTATGAATTATGTACATGTGTATATATGTATATGTCTTTGTGTATATGTATATGTGTACATTGAGATGTATAGGTATGCATATTTGCGTGTGTGGACGTGCATGTATATACATATGTATGTGGGCGGGATGGGCCATTCTTTCGTCTGTTTCCTTGCGCTACCTCGCTAACGCGGGAGACAGCGACAAAGCAAAAGAAAAAAATAAAAAGAAAAAAAGATATATATATATATATATATATATATATATATATATATATATATGTATGTGTGTGTGTGTGTGTGTGTGTGTGTGTGTGTGTGATTGTCCGAAACATACAACGAGCGTTTATTAACTTATCATTTTACAAATTTTATCAACAATAAAGCTGTTTTACTTGTAATGACCATAAGATTATAATTCTTTGTGGATTTAATGATAGTAGATTCAATGACATTTCTCTTGGTAATTGAGTTAGAGTTAATAAGTGAGTTAGCATCATTCCAGTCAATATAATGATCATAGTTTTTAACGTGATTAAACAAGGCTTTTGATTCTTGTCCCGTTCTTATACTATCTTTATGTTGCTTAAGCCTAACAGAAAGATCCTTACCAGTCTGACCAACATAAAATTTATCACCATATCCACAAGGCACTTTATAGATGCATTCAAGGGAGTTTTCTGGTGAACTCATGATTAAGATAGACTTTATAATATCAATGTTGCTAAAGGCAACATTTACATTAAAGGATTTAAGCAACATGGGAAATAAAGTGAAATCATTATTAAAAGGGAAACTAAAAGATTTTTGGTGTTAATCGGAGGCTTAGGCTCAACTCTATAAAATGATTTCTTTGCTAGATTAAGGAATTTATCAATGAAAGATCTAGGGTACTTTAACTTAGAGGCAATAGAATATATCTTCTCAAACTCATCATCTATAAACTCTGGACTGCAAATATATAATGCCCGATGGAAAATAGATTGAAATGATGGTAATTTTACTCTATCATGTTGCGATGAGTAATAATGGATATATAAGCAAATATTGCTTCGTTTTCTGTATAAGCTAAACTTAAGCTTGTTTTCTTGCCTATGGATCATGGAATCTAAAAATGGTAATACACCATTATTTTCCTTTCATATATATATATATATATATATATATATATATATATATATATATATATATATATATATATATATATATATATATATATATATATATACATATATATATATATATATGTGTGTGTTTATATATATATATATATATATATATATATATATATATATATATATATATATATATATATATATATATATATATATATATTCTTTTTTTTTTCTTTCTTTTTGCTTTGTCGCTGTCTCCCGCGTTTGCCAGGTAGCGCAAGGAAACAGACGATAGAAATGGCCCAACCCACCCCATACACATGTATATACATACGTCCACACACGCAAATATACATACCTACACAACTTTCCATGGTTTACCCCAGACGCTTCACATGCCCTGATTCAATCCACTGACAGCACGTCAACCCAGGTATACCACATCGATCCAATTCACTCTATTCCTTGCCCTCCATTCACCCTCCTGCATGTTCAGGCCCCGATCACACAAAATCTTTTTGACTCCATCTTTCCACCTCCAATTTGGTCTCCCACTTCTCGTTCCCTCCACCTCCGACACATATATCCTCTTGGTCAATCTTTCCTCACTCATTCTCTCCATGTGCCCAAACCATTTCAAAACACCCTCTTCTGCTCTCTCAACCACGCTCTTTTTATTTCCACACATCTCTCTTACCCTTACGTTATTTACTAGATCAAACCACCTCACACCACACATTGTCCTCAAACATCTCATTTCCAGCACATCCATCCTCCTGCGCACAACTCTATCCATAGCCCACGCCTCGCAACCATAAAACATTGTTGGAACCACTATTCCTTCAAACATACCCATTTTTGCTTTCCGAGATAATGTTCTCGACTTCAACACATTCTTCAAGGCTCCCAGAATTTTCGCCCCCTCCCCCACCCTATGATCCACTTCCACTTCCATGGTTCCATCCGCTGCCAGATCCACTCCCAGATATCTAAAACACTTAACTTCCTCCAGTTTTTCTCCATTCAAACTTACCTCCCAATTGGCTTGACCCTCAACCCTACTGTACCTAATAACCTTGCTCTTATTCACATTTACTCTTAACTTTCTTCTTTCACACACTTTACCAAACTCAGTCACCAGCTTCTGCAGTTTCTCACATGAATCAACCACCAGGGCTGTATCATCAGCGAACAACAACAGACTTCATACTTGCCCCTTTTTCCAAAACTCTTGCATTCACCTCCCTAACAACTCCATCCATAAACAAATTAAACAACCATGGAGGCATCACACACCCCT
Organism: Panulirus ornatus; assembly: GCF_036320965.1. Taxonomy (NCBI): domain Eukaryota; kingdom Metazoa; phylum Arthropoda; class Malacostraca; order Decapoda; family Palinuridae; genus Panulirus; species Panulirus ornatus. The sequence continues at coordinate 23,669,352 of NC_092228.1, forward strand.
GCCGCAAGCCTACATTCACTGAGAACCAATCACTTTCCTCTCTTCCTACACGTACACATGCCTTACATCCTCGATAAAAACTTTTCACTGCTTCTAACAACTTTCCTCCCACACCATATATTCTTAATACCTTCAACAGAGCATCTCTATCAACTCTATCATATGCCTTCTCCAGATCCATAAATGCTACATACAAATACATTTGCTTTTCTAAGTATTTCTCACATACATTCTTCAAAGCAAACACCTGATCCACACATCCTCTACCACTTCTGAAACCACACTGCTCTTCCCCAATCTGATGCTCTGTACATGCCTTCACCCTCTCAATCAATACCCTCCCATATAATTTACCAGGAATACTCAACAAACTTATACCTCTGTAATTTGAGCACTCACTCTTATCCCCTTTGCCTTTGTACAATGGCACTATGCACGCATTCCGCCAATCCTCAGGCACCTCACCTTGAGTCATACATACATTAAATAACCTTACCAACCAGACAATAATACAGTCACCCCCTTTTTTAATAAATTCCACTGCAATACCATCCAAACCTGCTGCCTTGCCGGCTTTCATCTTCCGCAAAGCTTTTACTACCTCTTCTCTGTTTACCAAATCATATATATATATATATATATTTATATATATATATATATATATATATATATATATATATATATATATATATATATATATATATATATATATATATATATATATGTATATATATATAGTTGATAGTATGAAATTTAGATCGCACTTCAGTAGGAATTCATATAAATTTTTTGAACATGTAATTTTTCTATGTATCTGATACATGTTTCGTGGAGGCTTTTTTGTCCCCAGGGAATTTCAACGCACATCATAGCTTTAGCCAGATCATTATTAGAGAATTGAGAAAACACGAAAACATATATAAATTTGTTCGACACACCCAGGTACCAAGGCCAACCCCCGTCACCTGATCCCCTTTATATGTTTGTGTGTGTTTTTGTCTATATCTATGTCGCACACAGAATTCGAATTAAACATCTGATTCGCTCATCTTATACCACTCTAGAAGTTACATTGCTCCTCCTCAGTGTAACGATATGTAAATGTCGTCTCTCCTTCAGTCACCACTTTCTCTGATAAGTTACCAGTTACGCCAAACCAAGTTATACATCTATGAACTGAAATGTTCACCTTTGACCCCTTCTCCTCATTCAGCGGAATTAGCCTGATTATTTGGTACCAAACCGCTGAACCATGCATACATTATAAATCCTATTAGAAGAACACATTAATAGACAACTACTCTCTAATGATGATTTTCGTAGCACCAAACTTTGCAATAATATCATAAAATATCGATAACTTAACGATACCATTAGGTGGCTCCGTAAACGTAAGAGTAAAGTTGAGGACTCGAGCGACTGTCTTGACAACTTCAATTTCCATACCGTAGCGGAGCAGCACCGTGCCATTTTCTGCCCGGTGGAAGAAGTTACACGGAGCAAAGTGGAACGTTGACACCTGGGGATGAGGGAGTCCATCTCACTGCGAGTTATAGCTTGACCATCAGTACAAGGTAGAGTACATCTCACAAGCTGGTTTCCGCTCACCTTTAACACACCATCAACACCACATAGTTAAACGAAATATACCTGGCTAATGTACTGAGACGTGTTTCAACGGCTTGTTGTAGTTACTGATACTGGATTGTCTGTATTCTTAACGGAAAAAAAGATTTGTCGATTATTCCATAATTACGATATATCTTTCATTTATGCATTTCTCTGCTCAGTCTATCCTTTAAAACAAAAGCTATTAACTTTGCGTATGACAATTCTGGGCTCATCTCATAACCAGAATAAATGGATCAGCTGAAATTTGATCTCTTAGTTTTCAATCTGACTTCGATTATTGTCAACCCACCTTAAGCACAGCGCCCCGAAAGTCAGACAGTTTGTCAGGGAAGAGGTCTAACTGGCGGGTGAACCTGTGGTGGTACCAGGTGTTGATACGCCTCACTCCCGGACCCCAGTACAGCTGGTTCATGTACATCACCCACTCCCCCTTGGTGCCAGACTGTGGGATAGATCATAAGCTATAGTACAGTTGGTTCATGTTCAGCACCCACTCCCCCTTGGTGCCAGACTGTGGGATAGATCATAAGCTATAGTACAGCTTGTTCATGTTCAGCTATTAATCTTCCTTGGTGACAACCTTGCGAGAGAATATGAATTAAGATTCAGGTGGTTTATTTACAACACCATATTCCACAATCGCTATACCGTGGACCTTGGTTTATATAAAAAAAAGAATGCCCAATCCTTTATATGGCCATTAAATCAAATATAAACTTGGTGTAACATGTTAAAGCAAATATGACTTCAAATTGATATTCTATTTGTTTTCACTTGTCAAATCCTATACTAACCTACCTCTCTAGAAGTATTGAGGGATGTTCGGAGTCTTATATCATGGAAGATAATAGATTTAGAAAAAGTGCGCCATTTCAGTAAAATAAATTGATTGTCAGATAAAAGTGGAAAGTAAATACTATCAAAAAGGTCATCAAAGACACCTCATTTGGCCGTTCATATTCTTTAATTGGGACTCAGGGTAGCATCACTACTGTTAACGTAGTATATTTCATACCAGAAATCGACTGACAAAAAGAATATTGCATTTAAGAATGTAATCGCTCACATGACTTCAAAGATGGCCCTTTGTCATTCTCAGTACCAACTTGCCATGGATTTTATCAAACATGATTTAACTCTCCAAAACTCATATATTTCTGTTAAGCCTACTCCTTGTCGAACACAGTTTACGACAATTCTAGAATATTGTCTACATAATAATTGATGATAAGCTACATAATATATATATAAATAATGTAAGACAATGTACCGTGGTTTCGCGTCACTGATGTAGTTTCTCAATGGTAGTGGGCACGTACTTGTGGTAGCTAACATTTCCAACTCCCATTTACCCCCAAAATGACATATCTCGCCGACACTGCTCCCTGCCTGAAAAACCCTCTCAGTATTACTCATTCTATACCTGAGTTAATACTCCTTACAGTTACCATCCTAACCTATAGTGTGAAGTACTGATTCACCCATAAACTGCATGTGTGAGGTACACGTTACGGTGTTTCGTTTTCTGTTAACTGTGGTTGGAGTGTATGATTAAATTTCTAGGATCGCCAGCCTTTGCCTGAGGATAGACAAATTAATAATTGTTGTGACCTCACAAGCGTTGTTACTATACGCTAGAATGGAAGTATTTCTTTCATTCACTAAGCGAGGACGTCAAGAAAGACACTAAAAGTTACTCTCCACTTGTTCTGATAATATGTGGTAATTATATATGTATATATGTATATAAATATATAATTTTTATCGATGATGTAAGGCAAGTGTGCGTGTAGGAAGAGAAGAAAGTGATTGGTTGTCAGTGAATGTTGGTTTGCGGCAGGAGTGCGTGATGCCTCATTGGTTGTTTAACTTGTTTATGGATGGGGTTGTTAGGGAGGTGAATGCAAGAGTTTTGGAAAGAGGGGCAAGTATGCAGTCTTTTGTGGATGAGAGAACTTGGGAAGTGAGTCAGCTGTTGATACAGCGCTAATGGCTGATTCGGGTGAGAAATTGCAGAAGCTGGTGACCGATTCGGGTGAGAAACTGCAAGAGCTGGTGACTGAGTTTGGTAAGGTGTGTGAAAGAGGAAAGCTGAGAGTAAATGTGAATAAGAGCAAGGTTATTAGGTACAGAAGAATTGAGGGACAAGTCAACTGGGAGGTACGTTTGAATGGATAAGAACTGGAGGAAGTGAAGTGTTTTGGATATCTGAGAGTGGATATATATGTATATATATGTATATATATATATATATATATATATATATATATATATATATATATATATATATATATATATATATATATATATATATATATATATATATATATATATATATATATATATATATATATATATATATATATATATATATATATATATATATGTTTCCCATTTTAGAAAGTTAATACAAGGAGGGGAGGATTTCCGGCCCCCCGCTCCCGTCCCCTCTAGTCGCTTTCTACGACACGCGAGGAATACGTGGGAAGTATTCTTTCACCCCTATCCCCAGGGATAATATACATATATATACACACACACACACACACACACACACACACACACACACACACACACGCACACACACACACACACACACATATACATATGAAAAATGTAAGAAACAATTGGAGGTGGAAGGATGAAGTGAAAAGGATTTTGTGTGATCGGGGCCTGAACATGCAGGAGGGTGAAAGGAGGGCAAGGAATAGAGTGAATTGGAGCGATGTGGTATACAGGGGTTGACGTGCTGTCAGTGGATTGAATCAAGGCATGTGAAGCGTCCGGGGTAAACCATGGAAAGCTGTGTAGGTATGTATATTTGCGTGTGTGGACGTGTGTATGTACATGTGTATGGGGGGGGTTGGGCCATTTCTTTCGTCTGTTTCCTTGCGCTACCTCGCAAACGCGGGAGACAGCGACAAAGTATAAAAAGAAAAAAAAAAATATATATATGTATAAATACATATATTATTATTATTATTATTATCATTATCATTATAATATTTTGCTTTGTCGCTGTTTCCCGCGTTAGCGAGGTAGCGCAAGGAAACAGGCGAAAGAATGGCCCAACCCACCCATATACACGTATATACATACACGTCCACACACGCAAATATACATACCTATACATCTCAACGTATACATAAATATACACAAACAGACATATACATTTACATATACATATACAGACATATACATATACAACAGACTTCATACTTGCCCCTCTTTCCAAAACTCTTGCATTCACCTCCCTAACAACCCCATCCATAAACAAATTAAACAACCATAGAGACATCACACACCCCTGCCGCAAACCTACATTCACTGAGAACCAATCACTTTCCTCTCTTCCAACACGTACACATGCCTTACATCCTCGATAAAAACTTTTCACTGCTTCTAACAACTTGCCTCCCACACCATACATTCTTAATACCTTCCACAAAGCATCTCTATCAACTTTATCATATGCCTACTCCAGATCCATAAATGCTACATACAAACCCATTTGCTTTTATAAGTATTTCTCACATACATTCTTCAAAGCAGACACCTAACCCACACATCCTCTACCACTTCTGAAGCCACACTGCTCTTCCCCAATCTGATGCTCTGTACAGTTCTTCACCCTCTCAATCAAGACCCTCCCATATAATTTACCAGGAATACTTAACAAACTTATACATCTGTCGTTTGAGCACTCACTCTTATCCCCTTTGACTTTGTACAATGGCACTATGCCCGCATTCCGCCAATCCTCAGGCACCTCACCATGAATCATACATACATCAAATAACCTTACCAAACAGGGTTAGGGGAGAAAGAAAACTTCCCACGCATTCCTCAAGTGTCGTAGCTGGCGACTAAAGGGGACGTGAGCGGGGGACCAGAAATCCTCCCCTCCTTGTATTTCAACTTTCTAAAATGGGAAAGAGAAGAAGGAGTCATGCGGGAAGTGCTCATCCTCCTCGTAGGCTTAGATTGGGGTGTCTAAATGTGTGTGGATGTAACCAAGTTGTGAAAAAAGGAGAGATAGGTAGTATGTGTGAGGAAAGGAACCTGGATGTTTTGGCTCTGAGTGAAACGAAGCTCAAGGGTAAAGGGGAAGAGTGGTTTGGGAATGTCTTTGGAGCAACGTCAGGGGTTAGTAAGAGGACAACAGCAAGGGAAGGAGTACCACTACTCCTGAAACAGGAGTTGTGGGAGTATGTGATAGAATGTAAGAAAGTAAATTCTAGATTAATATGGGTAAAACTGAAAGTTGATGGAGAGAGATGGGTGATTATTGGTGCATATGCACCTGGGCATGAGAAGAAAGATCATGAGAGGCAAGCGTTCTGGGAGCAGCTGAATGAGTGTGTTAGTGGTTTTGATGCAAAAGACCGGTTTATAGTGATGGGTGATTTGAATGCAAAGGTGAGTAATGTGGCAGTTGAGGGAATATTTGGTATACATGGGGTGTTCAGTGTTGTAAATGGAAATGGTGAAGAGCTTGTAGATTTATGTGGTGAAAAAGGACTGGTGATTGGGAATACCTGGTTTTAAAAGCGAGATATACATAAGTATACGTATGTAAGTAGGAGAGATAGCCAGAGAGCGTGATTGGATTACGTATTAATTGACAGGCGCGCGAAAGAGACTTTTGGATGTTAATGTGCTGAGAGGTGCAAATGGAGGGATGTCTGATCATTATCTTGTGGAGGCGAAGGTGGAGATTTGTATGGGTTTTCAGAAAAGAATGGGGGAGGAATGAGATGTATTTAGGGAAGCAGTGATCGCTTGCGCAAATGAAGCTTGTGTCATGAGAAGCGTGGGAGGTGGGTTGATTAGAAAGGGTAGTGAGTAGTGGGATGAAGAAGTAAGTTTATTAGTGAAAGAGAAGAGAGAGGCATTTGGACGATTTTGGAAGGAAAAAATGCAAATGAGTGGGAGATGTATAAAAGAAAGAGACAGGAGGTCAAGAGAAAGGTGCGAGAGGTGAAAAAGAGGGCAAATGAGAGTTGGGGTGAGAGAGTATCATTAAATTTTAGGGAGAATAAAGAGATGTTCTCGAAGGAGGTAAATAAAGTGCGTAAGAGAAGGGAGCAAATAGGAACTTCAGTGAAGGGGGCAAATGGGGAGGTGATAACAAGTAGTGGTGATGTAAGAATGAGGTGGAGTGAGTATTTTGAATGTTTCTTGAATGTGTTTGATGGTAGAGTGGCAGATATAGGGTGTTTTGGTCGAGGTGGTGTGCAAAGTGAGAGGGTTAGGGAAAATGATTTGGTAAATAGGGAAGAGGTAGTAAAAGCTTTGCGGAAGATGAAAGCCGGTAAGGCAACAGGTTTGGTTGGCATTGTATTGGAATCTATTAAAAAAGGGGTTGACTATATATATATATATATATATATATATATATATATATATATATATATATATATATATATATATATATATATATATATATATATATATATATATATATATATATATATATATATATATATATATATATATATATATATATATATATATAGATTATCATTTTACATATTTATCATTAGAACACTGGAATGAGTAACTGAACATTACCTTTACCGCTCCAACGACATGCTCTGTCCTTCCTCCAATGTATGTGTCTATGAACGCCTCCAGGTATCGTAATGATGGTACAACCAGAATAAACCTGATGTGAAGAAAGATTTTACTATAAAGCTAAATTCAAAGTTTTACTCCGTAGAGAAGCTTTATCTATATATCTGGATATATCTTGATTTTCAAGTAAAATTCAATGACAATATTATCAATTCTTATACAATTAAATGTAGGAAAACTCATTCAAATGATCTCCTATCTAAACAAGGTGATGAAATGTTGAATTAATCTCATTTTTTCGTCCTTTTCCATATGATAAATTCATCACTAAACCATTTCTCTTCTAACATTTGATCAGTAACACATACAGCGTATGGCTTCATATCATTTTCCTTACTCATCAATTACCTCTTTATCGGACCTAGGTCGTAACAACCAGATTCATAAACTCTAATTTTGTATTACGATCTCCGTGGTAATTGCTAGTACTAATATCAAAAGATTTTCATGTTAGTTGAAACGGCACGGGCAGCTGAGGTCCTACTCAAGGCCATCCCATGAACGCTTGTATTTTAACATACTAAAAGGGGAAAAAGAGGAAGGAGTCACGCTGGGAGTGCTCATCCTCCTCGAAGGCTCAGAGTGGGGTATCTAAATGTGTGTGGATGAAACCAATATGAGAAAAAAGGAGAGATAGGTAGTATATTTGAGAAAAGTAACCTGGATGTTTTGGCTCTGAGTGAAACGGAGCTCAATGGTGTAGGGGAAGAGAGGTTTGGGAGTGTTTTGGCAATAAAGTCAAGGGTTGGTAAAAGGATAAGAGCAAAGGAAGGAGTAACACTACTCCTTAAACAGGAATGGTGGGAGTATGTGATAGAGTGTATGAAAGTACACTCTGGATTGATGTGTGTAAAATTGAAAGTGGATGGAGAGAGATGGTTAATTACTGGTGCCTACGCACTTGGGCATGAGAAGAAAGATCGTGAGAGGCAAGTTTTTTAGGGAACAGCTGAGTGTGTGTGTTAGCTGTTTTGATGCACGAGACCGTATTATAGTGATGGGTGATGTGAATTTAAAGGTGAGTAATATGGCAGTTGAGGGAATAATTGGTGTGCATGGGATGTTCAATGTTGTAAATGAAAATGATGAAGAGCTTGTAGATTTGTGTGCTCAAAAAGGACCGGTGATTGGGAATGCTTGATTTAAAAAGAGAGATATACGTAAGTATACGTATGTAAGTAGAAGAGATGGCCAAAGAGCGTTATTGGATTACGTGTTAATTGATAGGTATGTGAAAAAGAGACTTTTGGATGTTAATGTGCTGAGAAGTGCAGCTGGAGGTATGTTTAATCATTATCTGATGGAGGCGAAGGTGAAGGTTTGTAGAGGTCTTCAAAAAGGAGAGAATATTTGGGTGAAGAGAGTGGTGAGAGTAAGTGAGCTTGGGAAGCAGACTTGAGTGAGGAAGTACCAAGAGAGACTGAATGCAGAATGGAAAAAGGTGAGAGCAAAGGATAGAAGGGGAGTGAGGGAGAAATGGGATGTATTTAGGGAACCAGTGATGCTTCCACAAAAGATGCTTTTGGTATGAGAAGCGTGCCAGGTGTGTAGATTACAAAGCGTAGTGAGTAGTGAGTTGGAGAAGTAATATTATTAGTGAAAGAGAAAAGAGAGGCATTTGGACGATTTTTGCAGAGAGTTCTACCCACTGCCAAATCCACTCCCAGATATCTAAAACACTTAACTTCCTCCAGTTTTTCTCATTTCAAAGTTACCTCCAAATTGATTTGTCCCTTAACCCTACTGAACATAATAGCCTGCTCTTGTTTACATTTACTCTCAACTTTCTTTTTTCACACACTTTACCAAACTCAGACACCAGCTTCTGCAGTTTCTCATCTGATTCAACCAACAGCGCTATATCATCAGCGTACAACAACTGACTCACTTCCCAAGCCCTCTCATCGACAAGGGATTGCAAACTTGCCTGTCTCTCCAAACCTCTTGCATTCACCTCCCTAAGAACCCCATCCATAATTAAATTAAACAACCATGGAGACATCACGCACACCTTCCGCAAACCAAGATTCGCTGGGAACCAATCACCTTCCTCTCTTCCTACTCGTACACATGCCTTGCATCCTTGATAAAAACTTTTCACTGCTTATAGCAGCTTACCTCCCGCCTTGTGTACTCTTAATACCATCCCCAGAGCATCTCTATCAACTCTATCATATGCCTTCTCTAGATCCATAAATACGACATACAAATCCCTTTGTTTTTCTAAATTATTCTGACATACATTCTTCAAAGCAAATACCTGATCCACACTTCCTCTACCACTTCTGAAACCACACTGATCTTTTCCAATCTGATGCTCTGTACATGTCTTGACTCTCTCAATCGATACCCTCCCATAGAATTTCACAGGAATACTCAACAAACTTATTACTCTTATCCCCTTTCCTTTTGTACAATGGCACTATGCATATATTCCTCCAATCCCCAAGCACTTCACCATGAACCATATATACATTGAATATCTTCACCAAACAGTGAACAACAGTCACTCCCCCATTTTTTTTTATAAACTCCACTGCAATACCATCGAAACCATTCTCCCTGACCCTCTCACTTCACAAAGCACTTCGACGAAAACATCCTATATCTGAAACTCTATCATCAAACATAGACAGCAGATAGCATTTTACTGAACCTAAGTGTACAACGCGGAGGTATATGAATACGAATAAAGTGCTTATGAACGTGCACCTTCCTATTAGCCAGGCCCATAGCAAAGTGGTTACCATTCCCACCTCTTGCACAGGGGTCCCGGGTTCGATCCAGGCTGCTGGAGGTTTCTATGATATATATATATATATATATATATATTTTTTTTTTTATTATTATACTTTGTCGCTGTCTCCCGCGTTTGCGAGGTAGCGCAAGGAAACAGACGAAAGAAATGGCCCAACACCCCCCCATACACATGTATATACATACGTCCACACACGCAAATATACATACCTACACAGCTTTCCATGGTTTACCCCAGACGCTTCACATGCCTTGATTCAATCCACTGACAGCACGTCAACCACGGTATACCACATCGCTCCAATTCACTCTATTCCTTGCCCTCCTTTCACCCTCCTGCATGTTCAGGCCCCGATCACACAAAATCTTTTTCACTCCATCTTTCCACCTCCAATTTGGTCTCCCTCTTCTCCTCGTTCCCTCCACCTCCGACATATATATCCTCTTGGTCAATCTTTCCTCACTCATTCTCTCCATGTGCCCAAACCACTTCAAATCACCCTCTTCTGCTCTCTCAACCACGCTCTTTTTATTTCCACACATCTCTCTTACCCTTACGTTACTCACTCGATCAAACCACCTCACATAACACATTGTCCTCAAACATCTCATTTCCAGCACATCCATCCTCCTGCGCACAACTCTATCCATAGCCAACGCCTCGCAACCATACAACATTGTTGGAACCACTATTCCTTCAAACATACCCATTTTTGCTTTCCGAGATAATGTTCTCGACTTCCACACATTCTTCAAGGCCCCCAGAATTTTCGCCCCCTCCCCCACCCTATGATCCACTTCCGCTTCCATGGTTCCATCCGCTGCCAGATCCACTCCCAGATATCTAAAACACTTCACTTCCTCCAGTTTTTCTCCATTCAAACTCACCTCCCAATTGACTTGACCCTCAACCCTACTGTACCTAATAACCTTGCTCTTATTCACATTTACTCTTAACTTTCTTCTTCCACACACTTTACCAAACTCAGTCACCAGCTTCTGCAGTTTCTCACATGAATCAGCCACCAGCGCTGTATCATCAGCGAACAACAACTGACTCACTTCCCAAGCTCTCTCATCCCCAACAGACTTCATACTTGCCCCCCTTTCCAAAACTCTTGCATTTACCTCCCTAACAAACCCATCCATAAACAAATTAAACAACCATGGAGACATCACACATCCCTGCCGCATTACTAAATTCACTGAGAACCAATCACTTTCCTCTCTTCCTACACGTACACATGCCTTACATCCTCGATAAAAACTTTTCACTGCTTCTAACAACTTTCCTCCCACACCATATATTCTTAATACCTTCCACAGAGCATCTCTATGAACTCTATCATATGCCTTCTCTAGATCCATAAATGCTACATACAAATCCATTTGCTTTTCTAAGTATTTCTCACATACATTCTTCAAAGCAAACACCTGATCCACACATCCTCTACCACTTCTGAAACCACACTGCTCTTCCCCAATCTGATGCTCTGTACATGCCTTCACCCTCTCAATCAATACCCTCCCATATAATTTATCAGGAATACTCAACAAACTTATACCTCTGTAATTTGAGCACTCACTCTTATCCCCTTTGCCTTTGTACAATGGCACTATGCACGCATTCCGCCAATCCTCAGGCACCTCACCATGAGTCATACATACATTAAATAACCTTACCAACCAGTCAACAATACACTCACCCCCTTTTTTAATAAATTCCACTGCAATACCATCCAAACCTGCTGCCTTGCCGGCTTTCATCTTCCGCAAAGCTTTCACTACCTCTTCTCTGTTTACCAAATCATTTTAACTAACCCTCTCACTTTGCAAACCACCTCGACAAAAACACCCTATATCTGCCACTCTATCATCAAACACATTCAACAAACCTTCAAAATACTCACTCCATCTCCTTCTCACATCACCACTACTTGTTATCACCTCCCCATTTGCGCCCTTCACTGAAGTTCCCATTTGCTCCCTTGTCTTACACACTTTATTTACCTCCTTCCAGAACATCTTTTTATTCTCCCTAAAATTTAATGATACTCTCTCACCCCAACTCTCATTTGCCCTATTTTTTCACCTCTTGCACCTTTCTCTTGTCCTCCTGTCTCTTTCTTTTATACATCTCCCATTCAATTGCATTTTTTCCCTGCAAAAATCGTCCAAATGCCTCTCTCTTCTCTTTCACTAATACTCTTACTTCTTCATCCCACCACTCACTACACTTTCTAATCAACCCACCTCCCACTCTTCTCATGCCACAAGCATCTTTTGCGCAATCCATCACTGATTCCCCAAATACATCCCATTCCTCCCCCACTCCCCTTACTTCCATTGTTCTCACCTTTTTCCATTCTGTATTCAGTCACTCCTGGTACTTCCTCACACAGGTCTCCTTCCCAAGCTCACTTACTCTCACCACCCTCTTCACCCCAATATTCACTCTTCTTTTCTGAAAACCCATACAAATCTTCACCTTAGCCTCCACAAGATTATGATCAGACATCCCTCCTGTTGCACCTCTCAGCACATTAACATCCAAAAGTCTCTCTTTCGCACGCCTGTCAATTAACACGTAATCCAATAACGCTCTCTGGCCATCTCTCCTACTTACATAAGTATACTTATGTATATCTCGCTTTTAAAACCAGGTATTCCCAATCATCAGTCCTTTTTCAGCAAATAAATCTACAAGCTCTTCACCATTTCTATTTACAACACTGAACACCCCATGTATACCAATTATTCCCTCAACTGCCACATTACTCACCTTTGCATTCAAATCACCCATCACTATAACCCGGTCTCGTGCATCAAAACCACTAACACACTCATTCAGCTGCTCCCAAAACACTTGCCTCTCATGATCTTTCTTCTCATGCCCAGGTGCATATGCACCAATAATCACCCACCTCTCTCCATCAATTTTCAGTTTTACCCATATTAATCGAGAATTTACTTTCTTACACTCTATCACATACTCCCACAACTCCTGTTTCAGGAGTATTGCTACTCCTTCCCTTTCTCTTGTCCTCTCACTAACCCCTGACTTTACTCCCAAGACATTCCCAAACCACTCTTCCCCTTTACCCTTGAGCTTCGTTTCACTCAGAGCCAAAACATCCAGGTTCCTCTCCTCAAACATACTACCTATCTCTCCTTTTTTCACATCTTGGTTACATCCACACACATTTAGGCACCCCACTCTGAGCCCTCGAGGAGGATGAGCACTCCCCGCGTGACTCCTTGTTCTGTTTCCCATTTTAGAAAGTTAATACAAGGAGGGGAGGATTTCTGGTCCCCCGCTCCCGTCCCCTCTAGTCGCTTTCTACGACACGCGAGGAATACGTGGGAAGTATTCTTTCACCCCTATCCCCAGGGATAATATACATATATATATACATATACACATACACACACATACACATACATAAGCACATATACACACACGCACACATACATATATATATATATATGAAAATGTAAGAAACAATTTAGAAAACTGAAACTTTTAGCTTGAAATGAATGAAATATATATATATATATATATATATATATATATATATATGTATATATATATATATATATATATATATATATATATATATATATATATATATATTCTATTTCCCGCGTTAGCGAGGAAGCGCAAAGACACAGACGAGAAAATGGACCAACCCACACACATACACATGTATATAAATACACGTCCACACACGCAAATATATATATATATATATATATATATATATATATATATATATATATATATATATATATATATATATATATATATATATATATATATTTTCTTTTTTTTTTGCCGTTGTCTCCAGCGTTTGCGAGGTAGCGCAAGGAAACAGACGAAAGAAATGGCCCAACCCACCCACATACACAGGTATATACATACGTCCACACACGCAAATATACATACCTACACAGGTTTCCAAGGTTTACCCAGACGCTTCACATGCCCTGATTCAATCCACTGACAGCACGTAAACCCCGGTATACCACATCGATCCAATTCTCTCTATTCCTTGCCCTCCTTTCACCCTCTTGCATGTTCAGGCCCAGATCACACAAAATCTTTTTCCCTCCATCTTTCCACCTCCAATTTGGTCTCCCACTTATCGTTCCCTCCAACTCCGACACATATATCCTCTTGGTCAATCTTTCCTGACTCATTCTCTCCATGTGCTCAAACCATTTCAAAACACCCTCTTCTGCTCTCTCAACCACGCTCATTTTATTTCCACACATCTCTCTTACCATTACGTTACTTACTCGATCAAACCACCTCACACCACACATTGTCCTCAAACATCTCATTTTCAGCACATCCATCCTCCTGCGCCCAACTCTATCCACAGCCCACGCCTCGCAACAATACAACATTGTTGGAACCACTATTCCTTCAAACATACCCATTTTTGCTTTCCGAGATAATGTTCTCGACTTCCACACATTCTTCAAGGCTCCCAGGATTTTCGCCCCCTCCCCCACCCTATGATCCACTTCCGCTTCCATGGTTCCATCCGCTGCCAGATCCACTACCAGATATCTAAAACACTTTACTTCCTCCAGTTTTTCTACATTCAAACTTACCTGCCAATTGACTTGACCCTCAACCCTACTGTACCTAATAACCTTGCTCTTATTCACATTTGCTCTTAACTTTCTTCTTTTACACACTTTACCAAGCTCAATCACCAGCTTCTGCAGTTTCTCACATGAATCAGCCACCAGCGCTGTATCATCAGCGAACAACAACTGACTCACTTCCCAAGCTCTCTCATCCCCAACAGACTTCATACTTGCCCGTCTTTCCAAAACTCTTGCATTCACTTCCCTAACAACCCCATCCATAAACAAATTAAACAACCATGGAGACATCACACACCCCTGCCGCAAACCTACATTCACTGAGAATCAATCACTTTCCTCTTTTCCTACACGTACAAATGCCTTACATCCTAGATAAAAACTTTTCACTGCTTCTAACAACTTGCCTCCCACACCGTATATTCTTAATACCTTCCACAGAGCATCTCCATCGACTCTATCATATGCCTTCTCGAGATCCATAAATGCTACATACAAATCCATTTGCTTTTCTAAGTATTTCCCACATACATTCTTCAAAGCAAACACCTGATCAATACATCCTCTACCACTTCTGAAACCACACTGCTCTTCCCCAATCTGATGCTCTGTACATGCCTTCACCCTCTCAATCAATATCCTCTCATATAATTTACCAGGAATACTCAACAAACATATACCTCTGTAATTTCAGCACTCACTCTTATCCCCTTTCCCTTTGTACAATGGCACTATGCACGCATTCCGCCAATCCTCAGGCACCTCACCATGAGTTATACATACATTATATAATCTTACCAGCCAGTCAATAATACAGTCACCCCCTTTTTAAAAAAATTCCACTGCAATACCATCGAAATCTGCTGCCTTGCCGGCTTTCATCTTCCGCAAAGCTTTTACTACCTCTTCTCTGTTTACCAAATCATTTTCCCTAACCCTCTCACTTTGCACACCACCTCGACCAAAACACCCTATATATGCTACTCTATCATCAAACACATTCAACAAACCTTCAAAATACTCACTCCATCTCCTTCTCACATCACCACTACTTGTTATCACCTCCCCATTTACGCTCTTCAGTGAAGTTCCCATTTGCTCCCTTGTCTTACGCACGTTATTTACCTCCTTCCAGAACATCTTTTTATTCTCCCTAAAATTTAATATATACATATATATATACAACGCGGAGTTATATGAATATGAATAAAGTGTATATGAACGTGCACCTTCATAGAGCATACAAACCTCCAACAGCCAGGATCGAACCTGGGACCACTTGTGCAAGAGGTAGGCATGTTAACCGCTAGGCTAAGGGACTGTATAATAGGAAACAACTATTCGAAATACTAAGTACTCGAATACCCTTCGTCTCACAATGGTGAGCAACGGAGTCTATCGGTTGTTTCCGAACAGAACACATAGCTAGCTGATAGCGATTTACCGAACCTGACTGTACAACGCGGAGTTATATGAATACGAATAAAGTGTATATGAACGCGCACCTTCATAGAACATACAAACCTCCAACAGCCAGGATCGAACCTGGGACCCCTTGTGCTAGAGGCAGGCATGTTAACTGCTAGGCTAAGGGACTGTATAATAGGGAACAACTATTCGAAATACTAAGTACTCGAATACCCTTCGTCTCACAATGGTGAGCAACGGGGTCTATCGGTTGTTTCCGAACAGAACACATAGCCAGCTGATAGCATTTTACCGAACCTGACTGTACAACGCGGTGTTATATGAATACGAATAAAGTGTATATGAATGCGCACCTTTATAGAACATAAAAACCTCCAACAGCCAGGATCGAACCTGGGACACCTTGTGCAAGAGGCAGGCATGTAACCGCTAGGCTAAGGGACTGTATAATAGGAAACAACTATTCGAAATACTAAGTACTCGAATATCCTTCGTCTCACAATGGTGAGCAACGGGGTCTATCGGTTGTTTCCGAACAGAACACATAGCCAGCTGATAGCGTTTTACCGAACCTGACTGTACAACGCGGAGTTATATGAATACGAATAAAGTGTTTATGAACGCGCACCTTCATAGAACATACAAACCTCCAACAGCCAGGATCGAACCTGGGACCCCTTGTGCAAGAGGTAGGCATGCTAACCGCTAGGCGAAGGGACTGAATAATAGGAAACAACTATTCGAAATACTAAGTACTTGAACACCCTTCGTCTCACAATGGTGAGCAACGGGGTCTACCGGTTGTTTCCGAACAGAGCACATAGCCAGCTGATAGCGTTTTACCGAACCTGACTGTACAACGCGGAGTTATATGAATACGAATAAAGTGTATATGAACGAGCACCTTCATAGAATATACAAACC
>NC_092228.1:23691346-23788846 GCF_036320965.1 Panulirus ornatus
AGCCCCGTGAAAGAGAGACTTTTGGATGTTTATGTGGTGAGAGGTGGAACTGGAGGGATGTCTGATCATTATCTTGTGGAGGCGAAGGTGAAGATTTGTAAATGTTTTCAGAAAAGAAGAGAGAATGTTGGGGTGAAGAGAGAGGTGAGAGCAAGTGAGCTTGGGAAGGAGATTTGTGTGGGGAAGTACAAGGAGAGACTGAGTACAGGATGGAAAAAGGTGAGAACAAAGGACGTAAGGGGAGTGGAGTAGGAATGAGATGTATTTAGGGAAGCATTGATGGTTTGTACGAAAGATGCTTATGGCATGAGAAGCGTTGGAGGTGGGCAGATTAGAAAGGGTAGTGAGTGGTGGGATGAAGAATTAAGATTATTAGTGAAAGAGAAGAGTGACGCATTTGGACGATGTTTGCAGTGAAATAATACAATTGAGTTGGAGATGTAAAAATGAAAGAGGCAGAAGGTCAAGAGAAAGGCCCAAGAGGTAAAAAAGAGGGCAAATGAGAGTTAGAGTGACAGAGTATCATTAAATTTTAGGGAGCATAAAAAGATATTTTGAAAGGAGGTAAATAAAGTGTGTAAGGCAAGGGAACAAATGGGAACTTCAGTGAAGGGGGCTAATGGGGAGGTGATAACAAGCAGTGCTGGTGTGAGAAGATGAAGTGATTATTTTGAAGGCTTGTTGAATGTGTTTGATGATAGAGTGGTAGGTATAGGGTGTTTGGGTCAAGATGGCGTGCAAATTGAGAGGGTTAGGGAAAATGATTTGGTAAATAGAGAAGACGTAGTAAAAGCTTTACGGAAGATGAAAGCCAACATTCTCTCTCCTTTTTTTAAAACCTATACAAATCTTTACCTTCGCCTCCACAAGATAATAATCAGACATCCCTCCAGTTGCATCTCTCAACACATTAAATTCCAAAAGTCATTCTTTCATGACCCTACCAATTAACACGTAATCCAATAATGTTCAATTGACATCTCTCCCATGTACATACGTATAATTTTGTATATCTCTCTTTTTGAACCAGGTATTTCCAATCACCAGTCCTTTTTCGACACAAATCTACAAAGTCTTCACCATTTCCATTTACAACACTGAATACCCCATGTACATCAATTATTCCCTCAACTGCCACATTACTCAACTTTGCATTCAATTCACCCATCACTATAACACGGTCTCGTGCAAAAAAAAACTGCTAACACACACACTCAGCTGTTCCTAAAACACTTGCCTCTCATGATCTTTCTTCTCATGCCCAGGTATATAGACACCAATAATCACCCATCTCACTCCATCCACTTTCAGTTTTACTCAATGAATCTAGAGTTTACTTTCTTACACTCTATCACACAACTCCTGTTTCAGGAGTAGTGCTACTCCTTCACTTGCTCTTGTCCTTTCACAACCCCTGACTTTACTTCAAAAATATTCCCAAACCACTCTTCCCCTTTACCCCTGAGCCGTGATTCACTCAGAGCCAAAACATCAAGGCGCCTATCCTCAAACATAACCTATCTCTCCTTTTTTCTCATCTTAGTTACATTCACACACATTCAGACACCCAATATGAAATGAGCCTTCCAGAAGGGTGAGCACTCCCCGTGTGACTCCTTCTTCCTTTTCGTCTTTTAAAAAGTTAGAATAGAAGGAGAGGAGTGTTTCTATTCCCCTGCTCCCGTCCCCTTTATTCGCCTTCTACGAAACGTGGGGAATGCGTGGGGAAGTATTCTTTCTCCCCTATCCCCAGGGATGATATATAAATAAATATCTTTTAAAAACTATTCGCCATTTCCCGCGTTAGCGAGGTAGCGTTAAGAACAGAGGACTGGGCCTTTTTTGGAATATCCTCACCTGGCCCCCTCTGTTCCTGTGTTTAAATGTGTGTGGATGTAACCAAGATGAGAAAAAAGGAGAGATATGTTGTATGTTTGAGGAAAGGAACCTGGCTCTGAATGAAACGAAGAGTGGTTTGGGAATGTCTTGGGAGTAAAGGTAGTGGTTAGTGAGAGGACAAGATCAAGGGAGGGAGCAGCACTACTCATGAAACAGGAGTGGTAGGAGTATGTGATAAACTGTAGGAAAGTAAACTATAGATTGATATGCGAAAAACTGAAAGTGGATGGAGAAAGATGGCTGATTATTGGTGCATAGGCACCTAGGCATGAGAAGAAAGATCATGAGAGGCATGTGTTTTGTGAGTAGCTGGCTGAGTGAGTGTGTTAGTAGTGTTGATACACGAGAACAGGTTATAGTGATGGGTGATTTGAATGCAAAAGTGAAAAATGTGGCAGTTGAGGGAATAAATGGTGTACATTAGGTGTTCAGTGTTGTAAAATGAAATGGTGAAAAGATTGTAGATTTATATGATGAAAAAGGACTGGTTATTGGGAATACCTGGTTCAAAAGGAGAGATATAGATAAGTATACATATGTAAGTAGGAGAGATGGCCAGAGAGCGTTATTGGATTACGTGTTAAGTGATAGGCGCGCAAACGAGAGACTTTTCGATGTTAATGTGCTGAGAGGTGCAACTAAAGGGATGTCTGATCATTATCTTTGGAGGCAAAGGTAAAGATTTGTAGAGGTTTTCAGAAAAGAAGAGAGAATGTTGAGATGAAGAGAGTGGTGAGAGTATGCGAGCTTGGGAAGGAGACTTGTGTCAGGAAGTACCAGGAGAGACTGAGTACAGAATGGAAAAAGGTGAGAACAAACTAGGTAAGGGGAGTGGGGGAGGAATGGGATATATTTAGGGAAGCACTGATTGCTTATGCAAAAGATGCTTGTGGCATGAGAAGCGTGGGAGGTGGGCAGATTAGAAAGAGTAGTAAGTGGTGGCATAAAGAAGTAAGATTATTAGTGAAAGAGAAGAGAGAGGCAGTTGGACGATTTTTGCAGGGAAATAATGGAAATGACTGGGAGATGTATAAAAGAAAAACGCACGAGGTCAAGAGAGAGGTGCAAGAGGCGAAGAAGATGTTAAATGAGAGTTGGGGATGAGAGAGTATCACTGAATTTTAAGGAGCATAAAAGGATGTTTTGGAAGGAGTTAGATAAAGTTCGTAAGACAAGGGATCAAATGGGATCATCAGTGAAGGGGACTAATTAGGCGGTGGTAACAAGTAGTGGTGATGTGAGAAGGAGATGGAGTGAGTATTTTGAACGTTTGTTGAATGTGTTTGATGATAGAGCGGCAGATGTAGGGTGTTTTGGTCGAGGTGGTGTCCAAAGTGAGAGGGTTAGAGAGAATGATTTGGTAAACAGAGAAGAGGTAGTAAAAGCTTTGCGGAAGATGAAATCCGGCAAGGCAGCGGGTTTGGATGGTATTGTTGTGTAATTTATTAAAAAAGGGTGTGACTGTTTTTGTTGACTGGTTGGTAAGGTTATATAATAAAGTTGATAGAGATGCTCTGTGGAAGGTATTAAGAATATATGTTATGGGAGGCACGTTGGTAGAAGCAGTAAAATGTTTTTATATAGGATATAAGACATTTGTACTAGTAGGATGCGAGGAATGTGATTGGTTCCCAGTGAATGTCGGTTTGCGTCAGCGGTGCGTGATGTCTCCATGGATGTTTAATTTCTTCATAGATGGGGTTGTTAGGGAGGTAAATGCAAGAGTCTTGGAGAGAGGGGCAAGTATGCAGTCTCTTGTGGATGAGAGGGCTTGGGAAGTGAGTCAGCTGTTGTTCGCTGATGATACAACGCTGGTAGCTGATTTTGGTGAGAAACTGCAAATGCTGGTGACTGAGTTTGGTAAAGTGTGTGAAAGAAGAAATCTGAGAGTATTTGTGAATATGAGCAAGGTTATTAGGTACAGTAGGGTAGAGGGACAAGTGAATTGGGAGGTAAGTTTGAATGAAGAAAAACTGGAGGAAGTGAAGTGTTTTAGATATCTGGGCAGCAGAAGGAACCATGGAAGCAGAAGTAAGTCACATTGGTAGGGGAGGGGGCGAAGGTTCTGGGAGCGTTGAAGAATTTGTGGAAGGCGAGAACATTATCTCGGAAAGCAAAAATGAATGTTTGAAGGAATAGTGGTTCCAACAATGTTATATGGTTGCTAGGCGTGGGCAATAGATGGGGTTGTGCGGAAGAGGGTGGAGATGTTGGATATGAGATATTTCAGGACAATATCTAGTGTGAGGTGTTTTGGTCGAGTATGTTATGTAAGGGTAAGAGAGATGTGTGGTAATAAAAAGATTCTGGTTGAGAGAGCAGAAGAGTGTGTATTGAAATGTTTTTGTCACATGGAGAGAATGAGTGGAAAAAGATTGATAATGGGGATATATGTGTCGGAGGTGGAGGGAAAGGGAAGTGGGAGACCAAATTATAAATGGAAGGATGGAGTGAAACAGATTTTGAGCAATCAGGGCCTGAACATGCAGGAGGGTGAAAGGCATACAAAGAATAAATTGGATTGGGACGATGTGGTATACCGGGGTCGTCGTGCTGTCAATGAGACTCAGTGTGAACGAATGTGGCCTTTGTTGTCTTTTCCCAGCGTTCCCTTGCGTGCTTGCGGTGGAGGGTGAGTGTCATTTAATGTGCGGGGGGGGGGGGGGCGATGGGAATGAATATAGGCAGCAAGTATGAATTATATACATGTCGTGTGTGTATATATATATATATATATATATATATATATATATATATATATATATATATATATATATATATATATATATATATATATATATATATACATATATATATATACACGGAGGGAGCGGGTGGCTGGAAATCCTGTCCTCTCATTTTTCTTTAATTTACGAAAGAGGGAACAGAGAAGGGGGCCAGGTAAGGATGTTTCCTCAAAGGCCCAGTCCTCTGTTCTTAACACTACCTCGCTAATGCGGGAGATGGCGAATAGTATGAAAAAAAAAAAAAAAAAAAAATATATATATATATATATATATATATATATATATATATATATATATATATATATATATATATATATATATATATATATATATATATATATATATATATATATATATATATATATATATATATATATATATATATGAATATATATATGAATACATATATATATATATATACATATATATATATATATATATATATATATATATATATATATATATATATATATATATATATATATATATATTTTTTTTTTTTTTTGTCGCTGTCTCCCGCGTTTGCGAGGTAGCGCAAGGAAACAGACGAAAGAAATAGCCCAACCCACCCCCATACACATGTATATACATACGTCCACACACGCAAATATACATACCTAGACAGCTTTCCATGGTTTACCCCAGACGCATCACATGCCCTGATTCAATCCACTGACAGTACGTCAACCCCGGTATACCACATCGATCCAATTCACTCTATTCCTTGCCCTCCTTTCACCCTCCTGCATGTTCAGGCCCCGATCACACAAAATCTTTTTCACTCCATCTTTCCACCTCCAATTTGGTCTCCCACTTCTCCTCGTTCCCTCCACCTCCGACACATATATCCTTTTGGTCAATCTTTCCTCACTCATGCTCTCCATGTGCCCAAACCATTTCAAAACACCCTCTTCTGCTCTCTCAACCACGCTCTTTTGATTTCCACACATCTCTCTTACCCTTACGTTACTTACTCGATCAAACCACCTCACACCACAAATTGTCCTCAAACATCTCATTTCCAGCACATCCATCCTCCTGAGCACAACTCTATCCATAGCCCACGCCTCGCAACCATACAACATTGTTGGAACCACTATTCCTTCAAGCATACCCATTTTTGCTTTCCGAGATAATGTTATCGACTTCCACACATTCTTCAAGGCTCCCAGAATTTTCGCCCCCTCCCCCAACCTATGATCCACCCTATGGTTCCATCCGCTGCCAGATCCACTCCCAGATATCTAAAACACTTCACTTCCTCCAGTTCTTCTCCATTCAAACTCACCTCCCACTTGACTTGACCCTCAACCCTACTGTACCTAATTACCTTGCTCTTATTCACATTTACTCTTAACTTTCTTCTTTCACACACTTTACCAAACTCAGTCACCAGCTTCTGCAGTTTCTCACATGAATCAGCCACCAGCGCTGTATCATCAGCGAACAACAACTGACTCACTTCCCAAGCTCTCTCATCCCCATCAGACTTCATACTTGCCCCTCTTTCCAAAATTCTTGCATTCATCTCCCTAACAACCCCATCCATAAACAAATTAAACAACCATGGAGACATCACACACCCCTGCCGCAAACCTACATTCACTGAGAACCAATCACTTTCCTCTCTTGCTACACGTAAACATGCCTTACATCCTCGATAAAAACTTTTCACTGCTTCTAACAACTTTCCTCCCACACCATATATTCTTAATACCTTCCACAGAGCATCTCTATCAACTCTATCATATGCCTTCTCCAGATCCATAAATGCTACATACAAATCCATTTGCTTTTCTAAGTATTTCTCACATACATTCTTCAAAGCAAACACCTGATCCACACATCCTCTACCACTTCTGAAACCACACTGCTCTTCCCCAATCTGATGCTCTGTACATGCCTTCACCCTCTCAATCAATACCCTCTCATATAATTTACCAGGAAATTACATTCAACAAACCTTCAAAATACTCACTCCATCTCATTCTCACATCACCACTACTTGTTATCACCTCCCCATTTGCTCCCTTCACGGAAGTTCCGATTTGCTCCCTTGTCTTACGCACTTTATTTACCTCCTTCCAGAACATCTTTTTATTCTCCCTAAAATTTAATGATACTCTCTCACCCCAACTCTCATTTGCCCTCTTTTTCACCTCTTGCACCTTTCTTTTGACCTCCAGTCTCTTTCTTTTATACATCTCCCACTCAATTGCATTTTTTCCCTGCAAAAATCGTCCAAATGCCTCTCTCTTCTCTTTCACTAATAATCTTACTTCTTCATCCCACCACTCACTACCCTTTCTAATCAACCCACCTCCCACTCTACTCATGCCACAAGCATCTTTTGCGCAATCCATCACTGATTCCCTAAATACATCCTATTCCTCCCCCACTCACCTTACTTCCATTGCTCTCACCTTTTTCCATTCTGTACTCAGTCTCTCCTTGTACTTCCTCACACAAGTCTACTTCCCAAGTTCACTTACTCTCACCATCCTCTTCACCCCAACATTCACTCTATATGTATATATATATATATATATATATATATATATATATATATATATATATATATATATATATATATATATATATATATATATATACATATACCCATTGTATTAACGAACCCCTAGAGGTGATTGAAGAGGTGGGCTAAGTGTGACCATATGCCGGAACCAGGATTCGAAGGCGTTAGTGCATTTTAATGTATGTTTTGCGTGTATGAGTAATAGTCATCGGACATTATTCTTAAACACAAGTTAGAAATGCATCGATATTTATCACAATGCATTTCAGTGTACCTGCCGGCGTAGTCCCATGTGTCTTGGTAAGTCGTGGCGAAGGTCAACAATGGTTCAGGATCGTCCAGCAGGAGGAAGTAACCACGACACATTGACGATGTCCAGATTATCCTGGTCAGGTCTTCTGGTGTGTTGACGTACACCACCTGGATAGTGGATGAAGACTGATATAGTGCACATCCTATCTTATGTTGGATCCATACTCACCGATCGATGAGTGATGACTCGATGGAAGTAGATACTGTACGTAATGCAATGTTTTACGCTGTGTTCGCACGCAGTACTTTGTTGGTGTCGAGAGGGAGGGAGGCACAGCAAGTCGCTGATTGGGGCATGCACCCATATCGGTGTAACTATTGCACATGGGACAACGCTGGCATTTTGGAATAACTTATACACATGAGATAACTTCGGCATATAGAATAACTTCATTTATTGTTACTTAAGGTAAGCGAAAAGGGTAGTACACAATGTCATCCTTTGACAATATCATCCTTTGAAATATCACTGAAATAAGTTGTAATCATGGAAGTTAGTTTTTAGACTTTTATTATGAATACTTTGATACTTTGATATATCGCAGTAGTGATGTCCTCTGAGTAAGGATACCAGTTATGATATTATACTGTCCATTTAGGAAAAATTATCCATGCATAAACTAAGGTATGAGAAGAAGAACTATGTAATATGTTGACCGGCACATCACGTTTCTTTGATGCTCTTGCGTGGTCGATAGGGGTCACACTCGATGGACCAACGGGTGGGAAGTCTGTCTTAGGTCTGTACGTCTGCGAAACTCGCGTGGAGGTAGAAGGTGTGTCATCTGGGGTGTGGCTGAAAATATTTGTACGGCCCTTGTGAAGATCCATGAAACCGGCAATCCACTCCAACTATTAATCTACAAGTATACTTCACCCACATACAGGTTGATTAAACAAACCAGTCGGATATATTGCAGTAATATTGGGATATTACTGCAATATATTCTCACAAATCAACTGATGAGTTTACTGACATTCTCCGTAGTGCTTGACCGGATGGACTTCTGGCATCACTAGATGTAGAGAGTTTATTCGCTAATGTTCCATTAGAACCAACTATTGAGATAGTACTCAACATCGTCTATAATCGCCTATCAAAACTAGCACCCAAGATTCCTAAACCCTTACTGGAAAGCCTACCGCGCGCTTGTACTACCGAAGCCCCATTCTGCAGCCCTGATGGTAGCCTTTATTGTCAGGTAGAGGGAATCGTAATGAGCTCTCTACTTGCTCCAGCTTTTGTTGAATTCTATATGGGCCATATAGAAAACCAGATTCTGTTAAACAGCGCCATAAATGTCCATTACATTTATGTGATCTAATGAACGATGAGCATATTAAGAAATCACATAAGACTATGGGGGAAACATCTGTCCTGAGATTCATACCTATGAGTTAGTGTGGACAAGATCCCTTTTATTTATGTAGATAATCGTGCTCATAATGGGGAATACCTATCACTAGTGTTCGCCGTAATATTCTACCAATTTGGGAAGGTGTCACAACGCTGGAAGTAAGAGCCCCGAGAGGTATAATAAGCGTTATTAGAGCCTACCTAAGTCTTGTTGGCAACAAACTGTTCTTCGACGGTTTTTCGACAAAATCATGATAAAGAGACAAGTGTGTACCTCCAAACTCGACTAGTTATTGCAAGCAACATCAGCCTGGAAGCTAGAACTGCTTATAGAGTGTTAAATTAAGAAAAAAAAATATCTCTTGCCCATCACCCTGACAAAGGAATCCTGAAGATAATTGATAGGAACATCCCTTAAGATCGTCTCAGAATCATTTTATAAAAAAACAAGAAAACTGGTAAATACATAATGAAAAAAACCTCACATATGATAATCACAAACTACAGTGAACTAATGTAGTTTACTCCTGCCAAGTTGAAGGTTGTAAGCTTCAAAACAATGTAGGTTATACTTGTATGATCATTAGATTGCTCAGCCTACTGTTTTCTATGATACCTGAGACGACTGAAACATCCTGAGACGCCATCCCTTTAATGCTATGTAAGGTCTATGGGGCCTGGACGTGGATAGGGAGATGTAGTTTCGGTATATTACGCATGACATATAGAGTCTGAGTGTGAACGAATGTGGCCTATATTGTCTGTTATCCTGGCGCTACTTCGCTGAAGAAGGGGGGTAGCAAAGCTATTTCCTGTGTGGCAGGGTAACGACGAGGAAAGGATGAAGGCAAGCAAGATTGATTATGTACATGTGTATATACGTATATGACTATGTATGTTTATATATATATATATATATATATATATATATATATATATATATATATATATATATATATATATATATATATATATATATATATATATATATATATATATATATATATATATATGTTGACATGTATATGTACGTATTTGCTTGTATGGGCGTTTATGTATTGGGATATGAGTGGATGAACCATTCTTCCCTGTTTCCTGCCGCTACCTCGCAGGAAATAGCGAAAAGGTTTAGTAAATATATATATATATATATATATACGAACAAAGTGTCTATGAACGCGCACCTTCATAGAACATACAAACCTCCAACGGCCAGGATCGAACCTGGGACCCCTTGTGCAAGAGGCAGGCATGCTAACCGCTAGGCTAAGGGACTGTATAATAGGAAACAACTATTCGAAATACTAAGTACTCGAATACCCTTCGTCTCACAATGGTGAGCAACGGGGTCTATCGGTTGTTTCCGAACAGAACACATAGCCAGCTGATAGCGTTTTACCGAACCTGACTGTACAACGCGGAGTTATATGAATACGAATAAAGTGTATATGAACGCGCACCTAGTATTTCGAATAGTTGTTTCCTATTATACAGTACCTTAGCCTAGCGGTTAGCATGCCTGCCTCTTGCACAAGGGGTCCCAAGTTCGATCCTGGCTGTTGGAGGTTTGTATGATATATATATATATATATATATATATATAAAAGATTTTTTGAAAGGAGGTAAATAAAGTGCGTAAGGTAAGGGAACAAATGTAAACTTCAGTGAAGGGGGCTAATGGGGAGGTGATAACAAATGGTGGTGATATGAGAAGGAGATGGAGTGAGTATTTTGAAGGTTTGCAAAATGTGTTTGATGATAGAGTGGCAGATATAGGGTGTTTTGGTCGAGGTGGTGTGCAAAGTGAGAGGGTTAGGGAAAATGATTTGGTAAAAAGAGAAGAGGTAGTAAAAGCTTTGCGGAAGATGAAAGCTAGCATGGCAGCGGGTTTGGATGTTATTGCAGCGGAATTTATTAGAAAATGGGGTGTCTGTATTGTTGACTGGTTGGTGAGGTTATTTGATGTATGTAAGACTCATAATGAGGTGCCTGAGGATTGGCGGAATGCTTGCTTAGTGCCATTGTACAAAGGCAAAGGGGATAAAAGTGAGTGCTCAAATTACAGAGGTATAAGTTTGTTGAGTATTCTTGGTAAACTGTATGAGAAGGTATTGATTGAGAGGGTGAAGGCATGTACAGAGCATCAGATTGGGGAAGAGCAGTGTGGTTTCAGAAGTGGTAGAGGATGTGTGGATCGGGTGTTTTCTTTGAAGAATGTATGTGAGAAATACTTAGAAAAAGCAAATGGATTTGTATGTAGCATTGATGGATCTGGAGAAGGCGTATGATAGAGTTGACCCAGATGCTCTGTGGAAAGTATACATGTGAGAGGCAAGTTGTTAGAAGCAGTGAAAAGTTTTTATCGAGGATGTGAGGCATATGTACGAGTAGGAAGAGAGGAAAGTGATTGGTTCCCAGTGAATGTTGGTTTGCGGCAGGGGTGCGTGATGTCTCCATGGTTTTTTAATATGTTTATGGACGGTGTTGTCAGTGAGGTGAATGCAAGAGTTTTGGAAAGGGGGCAAGTATGCAGTCGGTTGTGGATGAGAGAGCTTGGAAAGTGAGTCAGTTGTTGTTCGCTGATGATACAGCGTTGTTGGTTGATTCGAGGAAGAAACTGCAGAAGCTGGTGACTGAGTTTGGTAAAGTGTGAGAAAAGAGAAAGCTGGGAGTGAATGTGAATAAGAGCAGGTATATTACGTACAGTAGGGTTGAGGGTCAAGTCAATTGGGAGGTAAGTTTCAAAAGAGAGAAACTGTAGGAAGTGAAGTGCTTTAGATATCTGGGAGTGGATTTGGCAGCTGATGGAACCATGGAAGCGGAAGTGAATCATAGGGAGGGGGAGGGGACGAAATTTCTGGGAGTATTAAAAAATGTGTGGAAGTCGAGAACGTTATCTTGGAAAGTAAAAATGGGTATGGTTGAAATAATAGTTATTCCAACAATGTTATATGGTTGCGAGGCGTAGGCTATAGATAGAGTTGTGCGGAGGAGGGTGGATGTGCTAGAAATTTGATGTTTGAAGACAATATATGGTGTGAGGTGGTTTGATCGAGTAAGTAATGAAAGGGTAAGAGAGATGTGTGGTAATAAAAGGAGTGTGGTTGAGATACCAGAAGAGGGTGTTTTGAAATGGTTTGGTAGCATGGAGAGAATGAGTGAGGAAAGATTGAGAAAGAGGATATATGTGTCAGAGGTGGAGAGATCGAGAAGTGGGAGACCAAATTGGAGGTGGAAAGATGGAGTGGAAAAGATTTTGAGTGATCGGGGCATGATCATGAAGGAGGGTGAAGTGCGTGGAAGGAATAGAGTGAATTGGAATAATGTGTTATACCGGTGTCGACGTGCTGTCATTGGATTGAACCAAGGCATTTGAAGCGTCTGGGGTAAACCACGGAAAGTTCTGTGGGGCCTGGATGTGGAAGGGGAGCTGTGGTTTCGGTGCATTATACATGACATCTAGAGACTGAATGTGAACGAATGTGCCCTTTGTTGTCTTTCCTAGCGCTACCTCGCGCACTTGCGGGTGGAGGGGGTTTCTATTTCATGTGTAGCAGGGTGGCGACGGAAATGAATAAGGATAGAAAGTAAGAATTATGTACATGTGTATATATGTATATGTCTGTGTGCCTATATATATATGTATACGTTGAGATGTCTAGGTATGTATATGTGCGTGTGTGGACGTGTAAGTATATACTTGTGTCTGTGGGTAACTTGGGCCATTCTTTCGTGTTTCCTTGCTCTATCTCGCTAACGCAGGACACAGTGACAAAATATGAGAAAATAAAATGATATATATATATATATATATATATATATATATATATATATATATATATATATATATATATATATATATATATATATATATATATATATGCATATATATATATATATATATATATATATATATATATATATATATATATATATATATATATATATATATATATATAGATATAGATATAGATATAGATATATATTTTCTTTTTTTCAATTTTCCAAAAGAAGGAACAGAGAAGGGGGTCAGGTGAGGATATTCCCTCAGAGGCACAGTCCTCTGTTCTTAACGCTATCTTGCTAACGTGGGAAACGGCGAATAGTTTGAAAGAAAAAAAAGAAAATATATATATATATATATATATATATATATATATATATATATATATATATATATATATATATATATATATATATATATATATACATATATATATATATATATATATATATATATTTTTTTTTTTTTTTTTGCTTTGTCGCTGTCTCCCGCGTTTGCGAGGTAGCGCAAGGAAACAGACGAAAGAAATGGCCCAACCCACCCGCATACACATGTATATACATACGTCCACACACGCAAATATACATACCTACACAGCTTTCCATGGTTTACCCCAGACGCTTCACATGCCCCGATTCAATCCACTGACAGCACGTAAACCCCGGTATACCACATCGCTCCAATTCACTCTATTCCTTGCCCTCCTTTCACCCTCCTGCATGTTCAGGCCCCGATCACACAAAATCTTTTTCACTCCATCTTTCCACCTCCAATTTGGTCTCCCTCTTCTCCTCGTTCCCTCCACCTCCGACACATATATCCTCTTGGTCAATCTTTCCTCACTCATTCTCTCCATGTGCCCAAACCATTTGAAAACACCCTCTTCTGCTCTCTCAACCACGCTCTTTTTATTTCCACACATCTCTCTTACCCTTACGTTACTTACTCGATCAAACCACCTCACACCACATATTGTCCTCAAACATCTCATTTCCAGCACATCCATCCTCCTGCGCACAACTCTATCCATAGCCCACGCCTCGCAACCATACAACATTGTTGGAACCACTATTCCTTCAAACATACCCATTTTTGCTTTCCGAGATAATGTTCTCGACTTCCACACATTCTTCAAGGCTCCCAGAATTTTCGCCCCCTCCCCCACCCTATGATCCACTTCCGCTTCCATGGTTCCATCCGCTGCCAGATCCACTCCCAGATATCTAATACACTTCACT
Source organism: Panulirus ornatus (assembly GCF_036320965.1). Classification (NCBI taxonomy): domain Eukaryota; kingdom Metazoa; phylum Arthropoda; class Malacostraca; order Decapoda; family Palinuridae; genus Panulirus; species Panulirus ornatus. The sequence continues at coordinate 23,705,220 of NC_092228.1, forward strand.
TCCTCCAGTTTTTCTCCATTCAAACTCACCTCCCAATTGACTTGACCCTCAACCCTACTGTACCTAATAACCTTGCTCTTATTCACATTTACTCTTAACTTTCTTCTTTCACACACTTTACCAAACTCAGTCACCAGCTTCTGCAGTTTCTCACATGAATCAGCCACCAGCGCTGTATCATCAGCGAACAACAACTGACTCACTTCCCAAGCTCTCTCATCCCCAACAGACTTCATACTTGCCCCTCTTTCCAAAACTCTTGCATTCACCTCCCTAACAACCCCATCCATAAACAAATTAAACAACCATGGAGACATCACACACCCCTGCCGCAAACCTACATTCACTGAGAACCAATCACTTTCCTCTCTTCCTACACGTACACATGCCTTATATCCTCGATAAAAACTTTTCACTGCTTCTAACAACTTGCCTCCCACACCATATATTCTTAATACCTTCCACAGAGCATCTCTATCAACTCTATCATATTTCTTCTCCAGATCCATAAATGCTACATACAAATCCATTTGTTTTTCTAAGTATTTCTCACATACATTCTTCAAAGCAAACACCCGATCCACACATCCTCTACCACTTCTGAAACCACACTGCTCTTCCCCAGTCTGATGCTCTGTACATGCCTTCACCCTCTCAATCAATACCCTCTCATATAATTTACCAGGAATACTCAACAAACTTATACGTCTCTAATTTGAGCACTCACTCTTACCCCCTTTGCCTTTGTACAATGGCACTATGCAAGCATTCCGCCAATCCTCAAGCACCTCACTATGAATCATACATACATTAAATAACCTTACCAACCAGTCAACAATACAGTCACCCCCTTTTTAATAGATTCCACTGCAATACCATCCAAACCTGCTGCCTTGCCGGCTTTCATCTTCCGTAAAGCTTTTACTACCTCTTCTCTATTTACCAAATCATCTTCCCCAATCCTCTCACTTTGTGCAACACCTCGACCAAAACCCCCTACATCTGCCACTCTATCATCAAACACATTCAACAAAACTTCAAAATACTCACTCCATCTCCTTCTCACATCACCACTACTTGTTATCACCTCCCCATTAGCCCCCTTCACTGAAGTTCCCATTTGCTCCCTTGTCTTACGCACTTTATTTATCTCCTTCCAAAACATCTTTTTATTCCTCCCTAAGATTTAATGATATTCTCTCACCCCAACTCTCATTTGCCCTCTTTTTCACCTCTTGCACGTTTCTCTTGACCTCCTGCCTCTTTATTTTATACCTCTCCCATTCATTTGCATTTTTTCCCTGCAAAAATCGTCCAAATGCCTCTCTTCTCTTTCACTAATACTCTTACCTCTTCTTCCGACCATTCACTACCTTTTCTAATCAACCCACCTCCAACGCTTCTCATGCTACAAGCATCTTTTGCGCAAGCCATCACTGCTTCCCTAAATACATCCCATTCCTCCCCCACTCCCCTTACCTACTTTGTTCTCACCTTTTTCCATTCTGTACTCAGTCTCTCCTGGTACTTCCTCACACAAGTCTCCTTCCCAAGCTCACTTACTCTCACCACTTTCTTCACCCCAACATTCTCTCCTCTCTTCTGAAAACCCCCACAAATCTTCACCTTCGCCTCCACAAGATAATGGTCAGATATCCCTGCAGTTGCACCTATCATCACATTAACATCCAAAAGTCTCTCTTTCGTGCGTTTATCAATTAACACGTAATCCAGTAACGCTCTCTGGCCATCTCTCCTACTTACATACGTATACTTATGCATATCTCGCTTTTTAAACGAGGTATTCCCAATCACCAGTACTTTTTCAGCACATAAATGTACAAGCTCTTCACCATTTCCATTTACAACACTGAACACTCCATGTATACCAATAATTCCCTCAACTGCCACATTACTGACCTTTGCATTCAAATCACCCATCACTATAAACCGGTCTTGTGCATCAAAACCACTAACACACTCATTCAGCTGCTCCCAGAACACTTGCCTCTCATGATCTTTCTTCTCATGCCCAGGTGTATATGCACCAATAATTACCCATCTCTCTCCATCAACTCTCAGTTTTACCCATATCAATCTAAAATTTACTTTTTTACACTCTATCACATACTCCCACAACTCCTGATTCAGGAGTAGTGCTACTCCTTCCCTTGCTCTTGTCCTCTCACTAACCCCTGACTTTACTCCCAAGACATTCCCAAACCACTCTTCCCCTTTACCCTTGAGCTTCGTTTCACTCAGAGCCAAAACATCCAGGTTCCTTTCCTCAAACATACTACCTATCTCTCCTTTTTTCTCATCTTGGTTACATCTACACACATTTAGACACCCAATCTGAGCCTTCGAGGAGGATGAGCACTCCTCGCGTGACTCCTTCTGTTTCCCCTTTTAGAAAGTTAAAATACAAGGAGGGAAGCGTTTCTGGCCCCCGCTCCCATCCCCTTTAGTCGTATTCTACGACACGTGAGGAATGCGTGGGAAGTATTCTTTCTCCCCTATCCCCAGGGATATAAATATATATATATATATATATATATATATATATATATATATATATATATATATATATATATATATATATATATAGGTTCTTATGAACTAGGATGTTATTGAATGTATTTCAAAGTATACCTCTTACCTGTCGTGGGTTTTGCAGGAGAAGCAGGTGCTGCAGTACACCTTGTCCACTGTAGCCAGTATCATAAGCCATCACTAAAGCACAGTCCCTAAGCTCTGCCTTGACCAGAGTTACCAACATCTGACCTAGTGATGAGGTTTTCATCTGCAGACAACTTTGAATGTTCCCTTGTGTTCTGCAGTTCCTGAACCTTCAAAATCTTTTCCTGTCTACCCTTTCCTCTTAGCATAAAGCTTACATAATTTTCTGCTACTGCTGAACCACTCAGTCTGTTTTTTGAGGAACATATAGCATTGCTGTATTCATTAGTAGAATTATGTAGTGGTCTATGTTGTTCATCAGCTATCAATGATGGTGGAGCAAAATGGAAGGCCTCCATGATGTTCTCTTTGTAAGATAATTTGTTACGGTGATAAGTCTGGTTGGTATCTGACTCTCCTCCAGTTGTCACTCGGGTTTCCCATATTGTTGAAAATATTAAGACCAGCATCATTAGAAGGTTTTGCGATCCCATCTTCCCAGTCTACCCGCGGTAAGAGAGACTGTATACTGCTCCAAGTAATGCCTGTCGAACGATATATGGAGAGTAAGCGAACAAAAATATTGTTGCATCACACATTGGATATAGTTATTTGGATATATTTATATACAAACCTTCAGCAGCCAGGTTCGAACCCGGAGCCCCTACGTGGCAGGCGGGACCGTTACAGCTAGGCTATGATCGTTCTTTGAAAGTGCTCGTTTATATACACTTTCTTCGTATTCATATATCTCCTTGTTGTTCAGTTACGTTCTGTAAAACTCTATTTGCTGGTTCTGTGGGCCCGATGGGATTTGACCAGTGTAGCCCGCGCTTGTCACCAACGTGAGACAAAGGGTATTCGAATACATAGCATTCGAATAGATATTTCCCTGTTAGGGGTGTTCATAGCCTAGCAGCAGCACTCCCGCCTGCCACGTAGGGGTCCCGGGTTCGAGTCTAGCTTTTGGGGGTTTGTATGTTCTATGAAAGCGCTCGTTCATATGCACTTTGTTCGTATTCATATACCTCTGTGTTGTACAGTTAGGATCTGTAAAATGCTCAATGCTGGTTTTGTGTGAGCCTAATGGAATTTGCCTTGTGGAAACCCCGTTCCTCACCAACGAAACCACAGCTCCCTTTCCACATCCAAACCCCAAAGATCTTTCCATGGTTTACCCAGACGCTTCACATGCCACTGATTCAGTACACTGACAGCAGGTCGCACCCGGTAAACCACAGCGTTCCAATTCACTCTATTCCTTGCATACCTCTCATATTCCTATATGTTCAGACCACAATCGCTAAAAATCTTTTCCCTCTAGCCTTCCACCTCCAATTTGGGTTCCCTCTTCTTGTTCCCACCACCTCTGACATATCTCGACTTTGTCAATCTTTCCTCACTCATTCTGTCCATATGTCAAAAGCATTCTAACACATCCTCTTCTGCTCTTTCAACCATACTTCTTATAGTTCCACACATCTCTCTTACCCTTTCATTACTTACTCGATCAAACCACCTCGCACCACATGTCCTCAAATATTCAATATCCAACACATCCACCCTCCGTACAACCCTATCCATAACCTATGCATTACAAACATATAGCCTTGTTGGAACTATTATTCCTTCATACATACCCATCTTTGCTCTCCGAGATAACGTTCTCTCCTTCCACACATTCTTCATCGCTCCCAGAACCTTCGCCTCCTCCCCCACTCTGTGACCCACTTCCGCTTCCATGGTTCATTCCGCAGCTAGATCCACTGCGAGACATCTAAAACACTTTAATCCCTTCAATTTTTTCTCCATTCAAACTTACATCCCAACTAACATATCCCTCAACCTTATTGAACCGAATAACTTTGATCTTATTCACATTTACTCTCAACTTTCTTCTTTCACACACTCTTCCAAACTCAGTCACAAACCTCTGCAGGCTCTCACACGAATAAGCCACAAGAGCTGTATCATCGGCAAGTAATAACTAACTCACTTTCCAGGCCCTCTCATCCACAACAGACTGCATAGTCGCCACTCTCTCCAAACATGTTGTACTTACCTCCCTAACCACCTCATCCATAAACAAATTAAACAACCATGCGGACATCAAACATCCCTGCCACAGACCAACATTCATTGGAAACTAGATACTCTCCTCTCTTCCTACTCGTACACATACCTTACATCCTTTGTAAAAACTTTTCACTGCATCTAGCAAGTTACCTCCCACACCATATACTCCTAAAACCTTCCACAAAGCATCTCTATCAACCCTATCATATGCCTCCTCCAGATCCATAAATCCATTTGGTTTTCTAAGTATATCTCACATAAATTCTTCAAAGCAAATACCTTATGCACACATCCTCTACCACTCCGGAAACCACATTGCGCTTCTCCAGTCTGATGCTCTGTACATGCCTTCATCCTCTCAATCAATACCCTCCCATAAAATTTCCCAGGAATACTCAACAAACTTTTGCCTTTGTAGTTTGAACACTCAACTTTATCCTCTTTGCCTTTGTGCAATGGCACTATGCATGCATTCCGCCAATCCTCAGGCACTTCACCATGGTCAATACATTCAGTGAATATCCTTTTCAACCAATCAACAACATAGTCACCCCCCTTTTTAAATATATTCCACTGCCATACCATCCAAACCCGCCGCCTTGCTGGATATCATCTCCCGCAAAACCTTCACTACCTCTTTTTTCATTACCAAATCATTCTCTCTGACCATCTCACTTTGTGCACCATCCCGACCAAATCACCCTATATATGCCACTCTATCATCAAACATATTCAACAAATCTTCAAAATACTCACTCAATCTCCTTACTCCGTCACTCTCTGTTATCTTTTCCCCAGTTGCTCTCTTTACTGATGCTCCAATTTGTTCTCTTGTCTTACGCACGGTATTTACCTTCATTCTTATTCTCCCTAAAATCTGATGATACACTCTCACCCCAACATTCATTTGCCCTCTTTTTCAACTCTTGCACCTTTCTCTTGACCTCTTGCGGCTTTCTTTTACACAAATTTCAGTCATTTGCACTACTTCCCTGCAAATATCGTCCAAACGCTTCTCTTTTGTCTATCACCAACATCTAACTTCATCATCTCACCACTCAATACCCTTTCAAATCTGCCCACCTCCCACCTTTCTCATACCACATACATCTTTTGCGCAAGCCATCACTGCTTCCCTAATTACATCCCATTCTTCACACACTCCCCGCACCGTCACTTGCTCTCACCTTTTGCCATTCTCCACTCAATCTCTCCTGGTTCTTCTTACACATGTCTCCTTTCCTGGCTCACTTACTCTCACCACTCTCTTCTCCCCAACATTCTCTCTTCTTTTTTGAAAACCTCTACAAATCATCACCTTCGCCTCCACAAGATAGCGATCAGACATCCCTCCAGCTGCCCATATCAGCACATTAACTTCCAAAAGTCCCTTTTACACGCCGATCAATGACACATAATCCAATAATGCCCTTTGACCATCTCTCCTACTCATATACGTATACTTATGTATATCTCTTTATAAACCAGGTATTCCTAATAACCAGTCTTTTTTCAGCACACAAATCACAAGCTCTTCACCATTTCCATTCACAACACTGAACACCCTATGTACACCAATTATACCATCAACTGCCACTTTACTCAACTTCGCATTCAAATCACCCATCGCTATAACCCGGTCTCGAGCATCAAAGCTACTACTACACTAACTCAACTGCTCCGAAAGCACTTGCCTCTCATGATCTTTTTTCTCATGACCAAGTGCATAGACACCAATAATTACCCATCACTTTCCATCCACTTTCAGTTTTACCCACGACAATCTAGAATATACTTTTTTTTTACTCAATCACATACTCTCACAAGTCCTGCTTCAAGAGTAGTGCTACTCCTTCCTTAGCTCTTGTCCTCTCACCAACCGCTGACTTTACTCACAAGACTTTCCCAAACCACTCTTTCCCCTTACCCTTGAACTTCTCTTCATTCCGAGCCAGAACATCCAGGTCTCTTTACTCGCCGGTACTACTTATCTCTCTTTTTTTCTCATCTTGATTACATCCACACACATTCAGACACCCTGATCTGAGCTCTTGAGGAGGTGAGAACTCCCCGCCTGACTCCTTCTTCTCTTTCCCGATTTAGAAATTTCAATACAAGGGGGGGGGGGGGGGGGGGGGGTCCAGCCGTCTGCTCCTGCCCGCTTTATGTTTCTCTATTATACTTAACTGCTGTTTCCCGCGTCAGCGAGGAAGCGCAAGGAAACAGACGAAGAATGGCCCAACTACTCAAATACATATATGTATTCATAAACGCCTATACTCGCACATATACATAGATATACATATCAGCATATACATGCATATACGTATACAGACACATACATATGTACACATCTATATATATATACTTGCCGTTTTCATCCATTCTCGTTGCTATCCCGCCATACAGAATATACAAAGGAAGATACAAAAAAGGCCACAATCGCTCTCACTCAATCTCTAGCTGTCATGTATAATGCACCGAAACCACAGCTCCCTTTCCACGTCTAGGCACCACTGAACTGTCAATGCTTTACCTCAGACGCTTCATATGCACGTCGACAACGGTTTACCACATCGTTCCAACTCACTTTATTCCTTGCACGCCTTTCATCCTCCTGTACGTTCAGGTACCGATCTTTCAAAATCTTTTTCACTCCATCCTTTCACCTCCAAATTGTTCTCCCGCCTTTCCTTCTTCCCTCCACCTAAGACACAAATATTGCATTTGTTTGTGTCCAAACCATTTCACCACACCCTCTTTTGCTCTCTCAACCACATTCATTTTTATTACCACACATCTCTCTTACCCTTTCATTACTAACTCGATCAAATAACCACATACCACATATAGTCCTCAAACATTTCATTTCCAACAAATCCACCCTCATCCGTCTATAGCCCATGCCCCGGAACCATATAACATTGTTGGAATCACTATTCCTTCAAACATAACCACTTTTGCTCCCCGAGATAATGTTCTCACCTTCCACACATTCTTCAACGCTCCCAGAACCTTCACCTCCGCTTCCATGGTTCCTTTCGCTGCCAAGTCCACTCCCAGATATCTAAAGCACTTCACTTCATCCAGTTTTTCTCATTTCAAACTTGCCTCCTTATTAACGCTTCCCTCAACCCTGCTGAACCTTATAACCTTGCTCTTATTCACTTTACTCTCAACCTTAACTTCTCCCACACTTTCCCAAACTCAGTCACCAACTTCTGCAGTTTCTCTCTGGAATTAGCCACCAGAGTTGTATCACTGGTGAACATCAACTGGCTCACTTCCCAGTCCCTCTAATCCCCAACAGATTGCATACTCGCATCTCTCTCCAAAACTCTTTCATTTACCTCCCTAGTCACCTCATCCAGAAACAAATTAAACAAATAATGGGACATTACACAACTCTGCCGCTGACCGACCTTCACTGGTAACAAAGCACTCCTCTCTTTCAACTCGTAAAAACTTATCAATGCTTCATGCAGCTTGGATCACACACCATATACTCTTAACACCTTCCACAAAGCCTCTCTATTGACCTTCTCATATATCTTCTCCAGATCCATAAGTGTTACATGCAAATCCATCAGTTTTTCTAAATATTTCTCACACACGTTCTTCAAAGCAAACTCCTGATCCACACATCCTCTACCAGTTTTGAAACCAGACTGTTCCTCCTCAATCTGGTGCTCTGTACATGCCTTCAGCCTCTCAGTTAATACCCTCTCATACATTTTCAAAGGAATACTCGAGAAACGTAGTATTAACACTCACCTTTATCCCTTTGCGTTTGTTCAGTAGCACTATGCATTCATTCCGCCAATCCTCAGGCACTTCACCATGACCCATACATACACTTAGTATCCTTACCAACCATTCAACCACAAAGTTATCCCCATTCTTAATAGATTCTACTGCAATAACATCCAAATCCGTCGCCTTCACGGATTTCATCTTTCGCAAAGCCAGCACTGAATCTTCTCTGTAAACGAAACTTTTCTCACAGACCCTCTCACTTCGCACGCCACCCCGAACAAAACACCCTATATCTGCCATTCCATAGTCAAACATATTCAACAAACCTATAATACATATATATATATATATATATATATATATATATATATATTATTTGTGATTATTGGTGCATATGCACATGGGCATGAGAAGAAAAATCATGAGAGGCAAGTGTTTTGGGAGCAGCTGAATGAGTGTGTTAGTGGTTTTGATGCACAAGACCGGGTTATAGTTATGGGTGATTTGAATGCAAAGGTGAGTAATGTGGCAGTTGAGGGAATAATTGGTATGCATGGAGTGTTCAGTGTTGTAAATGGAAATGGTGAAGAGCTTGTAGATATATGTGCTGAAATAGGACCGGTGATTAGGAATACCTGGTTTAAAAAGCGAGATATACATATGTATACGTATGTAAGTAGGAGAGATGGCCAGAGAGCGTTATTGGATTAGTGTTAATTAATAGACGCACGAAAGAGAGACTTTAGGATGTTAATGTGCTGAGAGGTGCAACTGGAGGGATGTCTGATCATTATCTTGTGGAGGCGAAGGTGAAGATTTGTGGGGGTTTTCAGAAAAGGAGAGAGAATGTTAGGGTGAAGAGAGTGGTGAGAGTAAGTGAGCTTGGGAAGGAGACTTGTGTGAGGAAGTACCAGGAGAGACTGAGTACAGAATGGAAAAAGGTGAGAACAAAGGAGGTAAGGGGAGTGGGGGAGGAATGGGATGTATTTACGGAAGCAGTGATGGCTTGCGCAAAAGATGTTTGTGGCATGAGAAGCGTGGGAGGTGGGTTGATTAGAAAAGGTAGTGAGTGGTGGGATGAAGAAGTAAGATTATTAGTGAAAGAGAAGAGAGAGGCATTTGGACGATTTTTGTAGGGAAAAATGTAAATGAGTGGGAGAGGTATAAAAGAGACAGGAGGTCAAGAGAAAGGTGCAAGAGGTGAAAAAGAGGGCAAATGAGAGTTGGGGTGAGAGAGTATCATTAAATTTCAGGGAGAATAAAAAGATGTTCTGGAAGGAGGTAAATAAAGTGCGTAAGACAAGGGAGCAAATGGGAACTTCAGTGAAGGGGGCTAATGGGGAGGTGATAACAAGTACTGGTGATGTGAGAAGGAGATGAAGTGAGTATTTTGAAGGTTTGCTGAATGTGTTTGATGATAGAGTGGCAGATATAGGGTGTTTTGGTCGAGGTGGTGTGCAAAGTGAGAGGGTTAGGGAAAATGATTTGATAATTAGATAAGAGGTAGTAAAAGCTTCACGGAAGATTCAAGCCGGCAAGGCAGCAGGTTTGGATGGTATTGCAGTGGAATTTATTAAAAAAGGGGGTGACTGTATTGTTGACTGGTTCGTAAGGTTATTTAATGTATGTATGATTCATGGTGAGGTGCCTAAGGATTGGCGGAATGCTTGCATAGTGCCATTGTACAAAGGCAAAGGGGATAAGAGTGAGCGCTCAAATTACAGAGGTATAAGTTTGTTGAGTATTCCTGGTAAATTATATGGGAGGGTATTGATTGAGAGGGTGAAGGCATGTACAGAGCATCAGACTGGGGAAGAGCAGTGTGGTTTCAGAAGTGGTAGAGGATGTGTGGATCAGGTGTTTGCTTTGAAGAATGTATGTGAGAAATACATAGAAAAACAAATGGATTTGTATGTAGCATTTATGGATCTGGAGAAGGCATATGATAGAGTTGATAGAGATGCTCTGTGGAAGGTTTTAAGAATATATGGTGTGGGAGGCAAGTTGTTAGAAGCAGTGAAAAGTTTTTATCGAGGATGTAAGGTATGTGTACGTGTAGGAAGAGAGGAAAGTGATTTATTCTCAGTGAATGTAGGTTTGCGGCAGGGGTATGTGATGTCTCCATGGTTGTTTAATTTGTTTATGGATGGGGTTGTTAGGGAGGTAAATGCAAGAGTTTTGGAAAGAAGGTCAAGTATGCAGTCTGTTGTGGATGAGAGGGCTTGGGAAGTGAGTCAGTTGTTGTTCGCTGATGATACAGCGCTGGTGGCTGATTCATGTAAGAAACTGCAGGAGCTGGTGAATGAGTTTGGTAAAGTGTGTGAAAGAAGAAGTTAAGAGTAAATGTGAATAATAGCAAGGTTATTAGGTACAGTAGGGTTGAGGGTCAAGTCAATTGGGAGGTAAGTTTGAATGTAGAAAAACTGGAGGAAGTAAAGTGTTTTAGATATCTGGGAGTGGATCTGGCAGCGGATGGAACCATGGAAGCGGAAGTGAATCATAGGGTGGGGGAGAGGGCGAAAATTTTGGGAGCCTTGAAGAATGTTTGGAAGTCGAGAACATTATCTCCGAAAGCAAAAATGGGTATGTTTGAAGGAATAGTGGTTCCAACAATGTTGTCTGGTTGCGAGGCGTGGGCTATGGATAGAGTTGTGCGCAGGAGGATGGATGTGCTGGAAATGAGATGTTTGAGGACAATATGTGGTGTGAGGTGGTTTGATCGAGTAAGTAATGTAAGGGTAAGAGAGATATGTGGAAATAAAAAGAGCGTGGTTGAGAGAGCAGAAGAGGGTGTTTTGAAATGGTTTGGTCACATGGAGAGAATGAGTGAGGAAAGATTGACCAAGAGGATATATGTGTCGAAGGTGGAGGGATCGAGGAGAAATGGGAGACCAAATTGGAGGTGGAAAGATGGAGTGAAAAAGATTTTGAGTGATCGGGGCCTGAACATGCAGGAGGGTGAAAGGCGTGCAAGGAATAGAGTGAATTGGAACGATGTGGTATACCGGGGTCGACGTGCTGTCAATGCATTGAACCAGGGCATGTGATGCGTCTGGGGTAAACCATGGAAAGTTGTGTGGGGCCTGGATGTGGAGAGGGAGCTGTGGTTTCGATGCATTATTACATGAGAGCTGGAGAATGAGTGTGAACGAATGGGGCCTTTGTTGTCTTTTCCAAGAGCTACCTCGCACACATGAGGGGGGAGGGGATTGTTAATCCATGTGTGGCGAGGTGGCGATGGGAACAAATAAAGGCAGATAGTTTGAATTATGTACCTGTGTGTATATGTATATATTTGTGTGTGTATATATATGTGTACATTGAGATGTATAGGTATGTATATTTGCGTGTGTGGGCGTGTGTGTATATACATGTGTATGCGGGTGGGTTGTGCCATTCCTTTCGTCTGTTTCCTTGCGCTACCGCGCAAACGCGGGAGACAGCGACAAAGCATAATAATAGTAATAATGAAAATATATATATATTTTATTATTTTATTTATTTTGCTTTGTCGCTGTCTCCCGCGTTAGCGAGGTAGCGCAAGGAAACAGACGAAAGAATGGCCCAACCAACCCACATACACATGTATATACATACACGTCCACACACGCAAATATACATACCTATACATCTCAATGTACACATATATATACACACACAGACACATACATATATACCCATGCACACAATTCACACTGTCTGCCTTTATTCATTCTCATCGCCACCTCACCACACATGGAATACCATCCCCCTCCCACCTCATGTGTGCGGGGTAGCGCTAGTAAAAGACAACAAAGGCCTCATTCGTTCACACTCAGTCTCTAGCTGTCATGCAATAATGCCCGAAACCACAGCTCCCTTTCCACATCCAGGCCCCACACAGCTTTCCATGGTTTACCCCAGACTCTTCACTTGCCCTGATTCAATCCAATGACAGCACGTCGACCCCGTTATACCACATCGATCCAGTTCACTCTATTCCTTGCCCACCTTTCACCCTCCTACATGTTCAGGCCCCGATCACTGAAAATCCTTTTTCACTCCATCTTTCCACCTCCAATTTGGTCTCCCACTTCTCCTCGTTCCCTCCACTTTCGACACATATATCCTCTTGGTCAATCTTTCCTCACTCATTCTCTCCATGTGACCAAACCATTTCAAAACACCCTCTTCTGCTCTCTCAACCACGCTCTTTTTATTTCCACACATCTCTCTTACCCTTACATTACTTACTCAATCAAACCACCACACACCACATATTGTCCTCAAACATCTCATTTCCAGCACATCCTCCCTCCTGCGCACAACTCTATCCATAGCCCACGCCTCGCAACCATACAACATTGTTGGCAGTGGGAGACCAAATTGGAGGTGGAAAGATGGAGTGAAAAAGATTTTTTGTGATCGGGGCCTGAACATGCAGGAGGGTGAAAGTAGGGCAAGGAATAGAGTGAATTGGATCGATGTGGTATACCGGGGTTGACGTGCTGTCAGTGGATTGAATCTGGGCATATGAAGCGTCTGGGATAAACTATGGAAAGCTGTGTAGGTATGTATATTTGCGTGTGTGGACGTATGTATATACATGTGTATGGGGTTGGGTTGGGCCATTTCTTTCGTCTGTTACCTTGCGCTACCTCGCAAACGCGGGAGACAGCGAAAAAAAAAAAAAAAAAAAAAAAAAAAAATATATATATATATATATATATATATATATATATATATATATATATATATATATATATATATATATATATATATATATATATATATATGTATATATATATATATATATATATATATATATATATATATATATATATATATATATATATATATATATATATATATATATATATATATATGTATATATATATATATATATATATATATATATATATATATATATATATATATATATATATATATATATATATATATATATATATATATATATATATATATATAAAGAGTAGTCTTAGTTTAAAAAGGAAAAAGGAAAATGATAAACTGGATTTCATATTATAGATTGCACATCTCATATCAGCATTCTCTGCAACCACTCATACAGCCACTAAAGTGTTACTCTACCTGTAGAAGTAGTGAGAGATGGAGGCGTCTGTGGGAGCAAGTTGTGGTTGCATCCACCGCCAGCTGAGGTTTGCGCTGCACCACCTGCTGCTCCGCCAGCGCCACGATAAGTACCACACAAAACGTTGCCAAGCAAAGGATATATCCCCACATTTAACCTACCAGAGGGTCTCTATTAATTATATATATGTTCTGGTTCCTAATATGTTAAGCAGTTGCATATGTTCTTTTTCTTTTGATACCAAAGTACTTGCAAATATTTATATATATATATATATATATATATATATATATATATATATATATATATATATATATATATATATATATATATATATATATATATATATATATATATATATATATATATATATATATATATATATATATATATATATTTATATATATATATATGTATATATATATATAATATATATATATATATATATATATATATATATATATATATATATATATATATATATATATATATATATATATATATATATATATATATATATATATATATATATATTCATATATATTTTTTTTTTTTTTTTTTTTTTTATACTTTGTCGCTGTCTCCCGCGTTTGCGAGGTAGCGCAAGGAAACAGACGAAAGAAATGGCCCAACCCCCCCCCATACACATGTACATACAAACGTCCACACACGCAAATATACATACCTACACCGCTTTCCATGGTTTACCCCAGACGCTTCACATGCCTTGGTTCAATCCACTGACAGCACGTCAACCCCTGTATACCACATCGCTCCAATTCACTCTATTCCTTGCCCTCCTTTCACCCTCCTGCATGTTCAGGCCCCGATCACACAAAATCTTTTTCACTCCATCTTTCCACCTCCAATTTGGTCTCCCTCTTCTCCTCGTTCCCTCCACCTCCGACACATATATCCTCTTGGTCAATCTTTCCTCACTCATTCTCTCCATGTGCCCAAACCATTTCAAAACACCCTCTTCTGCTCTCTCAACCACGCTCTTTTTATTTCCACACATCTCTCTTACCCTTACGTTACTTACTCGATCAAACCACCTCACACCACACATTGTCCTCAAACATCTCATTTCCAGCACATCCATCCTCCTGCGCACAACTCTATCCATAGCCCACGCCTCGCAACCATACAGCATTGTTGGAACCACTATTCCTTCAAACATACCCATTTTTGCTTTCCGAGATAATGTTCTCGACTTCCACACATTTTTCAAGGCTCCCAAAATTTTCGCCCCCTCCCCCACCCTATGATCCACTTCCGCTTCCATGGTTCCATCCGCTGACAGATCCACTCCCAGATATCTAAAACACTTCACTTCCTCCAGTTTTTCTCCATTCAAACTCACCTCCCAATTGACTTGACCCTCAACCCTACTGTACCTAATAACCTTGCTCTTATTCACATTTACTCTTAACTTTCTTCTTCCACACACTTTACCAAACTCAGTCACCAGCTTCTGCAGTTTCTCACATGAATCAGCCACCAGCGCTGTATCATCAGCGAACAACAACTGACTCACTTCCCAAGCTCTCTCATCCCCCACAGACTTCATACTTGCCCCTCTTTCCAGGACTCTTGCATTTACCTCCCTAACAACCCCATCCATAAACAAATTAAACAACCATGGAGACATCACACACCCCTGCCGCAAACCTACATTCACTGAGAACCAATCACTTTCCTCTCTTCCTACACGTACACATGCCTTACATCCTCGATAAAAACTTTTCACTGCTTCTAACAACTTGCCTCCCATACCATATATTCTTAATACCTTCCACAGAGCATCTCTATCAACTCTATCATATGCCTTCTCCAGATCCATAAATGCTACATACAAATCCATTTGCTTTTCTAAGTATTTCTCACATACATTCTTCAAAGCAAACACCTGATCCACACATCCTCTACCACTTCTGAAACCGCACTGCTCTTCCCCAATCTGATGCTCTGTACATGCCTTCACCCTCTCAATCAATACCCTCCCATATAATTTACCAGGAATACTCAACAAACTTATACCTCTGTAATTTGAGCACTCACTCTTATCCCCTTTGCCTTTGTACAATGGCACTATGCACGCATTCCGCCAATGCTCAGGCACCTCACCATGAGTCATACATACATTAAATAACCTTACCAACCAGTCAACAATACAGTCACCCCCTTTTTTAATAAATTCCACTGCAATACCATCCAATCCTGCTGCCTTGGTATATATATTTATATATATATATATATATATATATATATATATATATATATATATATATATATATATATATATATATATATATATATATATATATATATATATATATATATATATATATATATATATATATATATATATATATATATATATATATATATATATATATATATATATATATATATATATATATATATATATATATATATATATATATATATATATATATTTTTTTTTTTTATACTTTGTCGCTGTCTCCCGCGTTTGCGAGGTAGCGCAAGGAAACAGACGAAAGAAATGGCCCAACCCCCCCCCCCCCATACACATATACATACACACGTCCACACACGCAAATATACATACCTACACAGCTTTCCATGGTTTACCCCAGACGCTTCACATGCCTTGATTCAATCCACTGACAGCATGTCAACCCCTGTATACCACATGGCTCCAATTCACTCTATTCCTTGCCCTCCTTTCACCCTCCTGCATGTTCAGGCCCCGATCACACAAAATCTTTTTCACTCCATCTTTCCACCTCCAATTTGGTCTCCCTCTTCTCCTCGTTCCCTCCACCTCCGACACATATACCCTCTTGGTCAATCTTTCCTCACTCATTCTCTCCATGCGCCCAAACCATTTCAAAACACCCTCTTCTGCTCTCTCAACCAGGCTCTTTTTATTTCCACACATCTCTCTTACCCTTACGTTACTTACTCGATCAAACCACCTCACACCACACATTGTCCTCAAACATCTCATTTCCAGCACATCCATCCTCCTGCGCACATCTCTATCCATAGCCCACGCCTCGCAACCATACAACATTGTTGGAACCACTATTCCTTCAAACATACCCATTTTTGCTTTCCGAGATAATGTTCTCGACTTCCACACATTTTTCAAGGCTCCCAAAATTTTCGCTCCCTCCCCCACCCTATGATCCACTTCCGCTTCCATGGTTCCATCCGCTGACAGATCCACTCCCAGATATCTAAAACACTTCACTTCCTCCAGTTTTTCTCCATTCAAACTCACCTCCCAATTGACTTGACCCTCACCCCTACTGTACCTAATAACCTTGCTCTTATTCACATTTACTCTTAACTTTCTTCTTCCACACACTTTACCAAACTCAGTCACCAGCTTCTGCAGTTTCTCACATGAATCAGCCACCAGCGCTGTATCATATATATATATATATATATATATATATATATATATATATATATATATATATATATATATATATTGCAACGGATCACAATTTTGGGCGTGATCAATATATCCCTATGAGTCCACGGGGAAAATGAAACACGATAAGTTCCCAAGTGCACTCTCGTGTAATAATCACATCAACAGGGGAGACACAAGAGAGAA
Source organism: Panulirus ornatus (assembly GCF_036320965.1). Lineage (NCBI taxonomy): Eukaryota > Metazoa > Arthropoda > Malacostraca > Decapoda > Palinuridae > Panulirus > Panulirus ornatus. The sequence goes on from NC_092228.1 coordinate 23,722,436, forward strand.
ATATGTCAGTTGATATAAATGGAAGAGACGAAGCTAGGACGCCATTTGGTAAACATGTGATTGTTTAAAAGGTACAATGAGCGTTCACAAATTTATCATTTTACAAATCTTATCAACAATAAAGTTATCTAATTTGTACAGACCATCACTAATATTAAGATTATAATTTTTTGTGTATTTAATAATAGAAGATTCAATGATATTTCTTTTGGTAATAGGATTAGAGTTAAAAACTAAGATGGCTTTACTCCAGTCAATACAATGATCATAGTTTTTAACGTGATTAAACAAGGCATTTAATTCTTGTTCGGTTCTTTTACTATATTAATGTTGCTTAAGTCTAACTGAAAGATCCTTACCAGTCTGACCAACATAAAATCTATCACAATTTCCACAAGGCACTTTATAGATGCATCCAAGAGAATTTTCTGGTGAATTACTGAATAAGATATTCATAGTATTATTGTTGCTAAAGGCAATATTTACATTAAAGGATTTAAGCAACATGGGAAGTAAAGTGAAGTTATCATTAAAAATGAGAACTAAAAGATTCTTGGTGTCAATGGGAGGTTTGGGCTCAACTCTATAAAATGATTTCTTTGCTAACTTAAGGGATTTTTCAATGAAAGATTTAGGGTACTTTGACTTAGTTCCAATAGAATATATCTTCTCAAACTCATCATCAATAAACTCTGGACTGCAAATACGTAATGCCCTAAGAAACATTGATTGAAACGATGATAATCTAACTCTGTCATGTTGAGATGAGTAATAACGGATATATGAGCATACATTGGTAGGTTTTCTGTATATGTTAAACTGAAACTTGTTTCCTTGCCTATGAACCATGCAATTTAAAGATGGGAACATACCATTACTTTCATTTTCTACAGTAAATTTGATGGAAGGTACTAAATTGTTCAGTAAGGGGAGAAATATTTGTAAATTCTCTTTTGCTGGCCAAACACAAAGAACATAATCTACATACCTAAACCAAATTCCATTAGAAGGTAAGATATCCTTTAGTAATTTTGTTAAAAAAATTCCATATAAAGATTACTTAGTACAGATGAAAGAGGGTTATCCATTGCCATACCAAATTTTTGAGCATGATAATCCGCATTGAATAGAAATACAGTCTTGTATACACATTTTAATCAGTTCAATGAAAACAGACTTTGAAACTGATTGATGAATATCATCCAAGACATCAAATCAATATTCTAAAGGGTCGTCAACTGGAACTTTAGTGAAAAGAGAGGAAAAATCAAAGCTAACTAGTTTCACCCTCCTACATGTTCAGATCCCGATCACAAAAAATCTTTTTCTCTCTATCTTTCCATCACCAATTTGGTCTCCCACTTCTCCTCGTTCCCTCCACCTCCGACACATATATCGTCTTGGTCAATCTTTCCTCACTCATTCGTTCCATGTGCCCAAACCGTTTCAAAACACCCTCTTTTGCTCTCTCAACAACACTCTTTTATTTCCACACATCTCTCTACTCTTACATTACTTACTCGATCAAACCACCTCACACCACATATTGTCCTCAAACCTCTCATTTCCAGCACATCCACCCTCCTGCGCACAACTCTATCCATAGCCCCAAGCCTCGCAACCATACAACATTGTTGGAACCACTATCCCTTCAAACATACCGATTTTTGCTTTCCAAGAAAATGTTCTCGACTTCCAAACATACTTCCATGCTTCCAGAATTTTCGCCCCCTCCCCCACCCTATGATTCACTTCCGCTTCCATGGTTCCATCCGCTGCCAGATCCACTCCCAGATATTTAAAACACTTTACTTCCTCCAGTTTTTCTCTATTCAAACTTACCTCCCAATTGACTTGACCCTCAACCCTACTGTACCTAATAACCTTGCTCTTATTCACATTTACTCTTAACATTCATCTTTCACACACTTCACCAAACTCAGTCACCAGCTTCTGCAGTTTCTGACATGAATAAGCCACCAGCGCTGTATCATCAGCGAACAACAACTGACTCACTTCCCAAGCTCTCTCATCAACAACAGACTGCATCCTTGCCCCTCTTGCATTCACCTCCCTAACAATCCCATCCATAAACAAATTAAACAACCATGGAGACATCACACACCCCTGCCGCAAACCTACATTCACTAAGAACCAATCACTTTCCTCTCTTCCTACACGTGCACATGCCTTACATCCTCGATAAAAACTTTTCACTGCTTCTAACAACTTGCCTTCCACACCATATATTCTTAAAACCTTCCACAGAGCATCTCTATCAACTCTATCATATGCCTTCTCCAGATCCATAAATGCTACATACAAATCCATTTGTTTTTCTAAGTATTTGTCACATACATTCTTCGAAGCAAGCACCTGATCCACACATCCTCTACCACTTCTGAAACCACACTGTTCTTCCCCAATCTTATGCTCTGTACATGCCTTCACCCTATCAATCAATACCCTCCCATATAATTTACCAGGAATACTCAACAAACTTATACCTCTATAATTTGAGCACTCACTCTTAACCCCTTTGCCTTTGTACAATGGCACTATGCAAGCATTCCGCCAATCCTCAGGCACCTCATCATGAATCATACATACATTAAATAACCTTACCAACCAGTCAACAATACAATCACCCACTTTTTTAATAAATTCCACTGCAATACCATCCAAACCTGCTGCCTTGTCGGCTTTCATCTTCCGTAAAGCTTTTACTACCTATTCTCTGTTTATCAAATCATTTTCCCTAACCCTCTAACTTTGCACACCACCTCGACCAAAACACCCTACATCTGCCACTCTATCATCAAACACATTCAACAAAACTTCAAAATACTCACTCGTTCTCCTTCTCACACCACCGCTACTTGTTATCATCTCCCCATTAGCCCCTTTCAATGAAGTTCCCATTTGCTCTCTTGTCTTACGCACTTTATTTACCTCCTTCCAAAACATCTTTTTATTCTCCCTAAAATTTAATGATACTCTCTCACTCCAACTCTCATTTGCCCTCTTTTTCACCACTTGCACCTTTCTCTAGACCTCCTGCCACTTTCTTTTATATATCTCCCAGTCATTTGTATTTTTTCCTGCAAAAATCGTCCAAATGCCTCTCTCTTCTCTTTCATCTTAGTTCTTCATCCCACCACTCACTACCCTTTCTAACCAACCCACCTCCCACGCTTTTCATGCCACAAGTATCTTTTGCGCAAGCCATCACTGTTTCCCTAAATACATTACATTCCTCCCCCACTCTCCTTATGTCCAATGTTCTCACCTTTTTCCATTCTGTACTCAGTCTCTCCTGGTACTTCCTCACACAAGTCTCCTTCCCAAGCTCACTTACTCTCACCACCCTCTTCACCCCAACATTCTCTCTTCTTTTCTGAAAACCCCTGCAAATCTTTACCTTCGCATCCACAAGATAATGATCAGACATCCTTCTAGTTGCAACTCTCAGCACATTAACATCCAAAAGTCTCTCTTTCGCGCGCCTATCAATTAACACGTAATCCAATAACGCTCTCTGGCCATCTCTCCCATTTACATACGTATACTCATGTATATCTCGCTTTTTAAACCAGGTATTCCCAATCACCAGTCCTTTTTCAGCAAAAAAATCTACAAGCTCTTCACCATTTCCATTTACAACACAGAACACTCCATGTATACCAATTATTCCCTTAACTGCCACATTACTCTACTTTGCATTCAAATCACCCATCACTATAACCCGGTCCCTTGCATCAAAACCACTAACACTCATTCACCTGCTCCCAAAACACTTGCCTCTCATGATCTTTCTTCTCATGCCCAGGTGCATAAGCACCATAAATCACCCATCTCTCTCCATCAACTTTCAGTTTTACCCATATCAATCTAGAATTTACTTTCTTACACTCTTTCACATACTCCCATAACTCCTCTTTCAGGAGTAGTACTACTCCTTCCCTTGCTCTTGTCCTCTCACTAACCCCTGACTTTACTCCCAAGACATTCCCAAACCACTCTTCCCCTTTACCCTTGAGCTTCGTTTCACTCAGAGCCAAAACATCCAGGTTCTTTTCCTCAAACATACTACCTATTTCTCCTGTTTTCTCATCTTGTTTACATCCACACACATTTAGACACCCCAATCTGAGAATTCGAGGAGAATGAGCACTCCCCGCGTGACTCCTTCTTCTGTTTCCCTTATTAGAAAGTTAAAATGTAAGGAGGGGAGGGTTTCCGGACCCCCGCTCCCATCCCCTTTAGTCGCCATCTATATATATATATATATATATATATATATATATATATATATATATATATATATATATATATATATATATATATATATATATATATATATATATATATATATATATGTATATATATATATATATATTCATTTATTCACTTATTTATTTATTTTTATTTGTCGCTGTCTCCCGCGTTAGCGAGGTATGGCAAGGAAACATAGGAAGGAATGGCCCAACCCACCTACATTCACATGTATATACATACACGTCCACACACTCAAATATACATACCTATACAACTCAATGTATACATATATATACACACACAGACATATACATATATACACATATACATAATTCATACTGTCTGACATTATTCATTTCCATTGCCACCTCGCCACACATAGAATAACAACCCCCTCCCCTCCTCATGTAAGCGAGTTAGCGCTAGGAAAAGACAACAAAGGCCCCATTCGTTCACACTCAGGGTCTAGCTGTCATGTAACAATGCACCAAAACCACCGCTCCCTTTCCACATCCAGGCCCCAGAGAACTTTCCAAGGTTTACCCCAGACGCTGCACATCCCCTGGTTTAATCCATTGACAGCACGTCGATCCCGGTATTCCACATCGTTCCAGTTCACTCTATTCCTTGCACGCCTTTCACCCTCCTGCATGTTCGGGCAGCGATCACTCAAAATCTTTTTTACTCCATCTTTCCACCTCCAATTAGCCTACCACTTCTCCTCGTTCCCTCCACCTTTGACACATATATCCTCTTGTTCAATCTTTCCTCACTCATTCTCTCCATTTGACCAAACCATTTCAAAACACCCTCTTCTGCTCTCTCAACCACACTCCTTTTATTACCACACATCCCTCTTACCCTTACATTACTTACTCGATTAAACCACCGAACACCACATATAGTCCTCAAACATATCATTTCCAGCACATCTACCCTCCTGCTTACAACTTTATCCGTAGCCAAAGCTTCGAAACCATACAACATTGTTGGAACCACTGTTCCTTCAAACATACCCATTTTTACTTTCGGAGATAATGTTCTCGACTTCCACACATTCTTCAAGGCTCCCAGAATTTTCGCCCCCTCGCCCACCCTATGATTCACTTCCGTTACGATGGTTCCATATACTGCCAAATCCAATCCTAGATATCTAAAAACACTTCACTTCCTCCAGTTTTTCTCCAATCAAACTTACCTCCCAATTTACTTGACCCTCAACCTTGCTGTACCTAATAACCTTGCGCTTATTTACCTTTACTCTCAACTTTTTTCTTTCACACTCTTTACCAAACTCAGTCACCAGCTTCTGCAGTTTCTCACCTGAATCAGCCAACAACAACTGACTCACTTCTTAAGCTCTCTCATTCACAACAGACTGCATACTTGCCCCTCTTTCGAAAACTCTTGCATTCACCTCCCTAACAACCCCATCCATAACCAAATTAACCAACCATGGAGACATCACACACCCCTGCCGCAAACCTACATTCACTGAGAACCAATCACTTTCCTCTCTTCCTACACGTACACATGCCTTACATCCTCGATAAGAACTTTTCACTGCTTCTAACAACTTGCCTCCCACACCATATATTCTTAATACCTTCTAGAGAGCATCTCTATCAACTCTATCATATGCCTTCTCCAGATCCATAAATGCTACAGACAAATCCATTTGTTTTTCTAAGTATTTCTCACATACATTCTTCAAAGCAAGCACCTGATCCAGACATCCTCTGCTACTTCTAAAACCACACTGCTCTTCCCCAATCTGATGTTCTGTATATGCCTTCACCCTGTCAATCAGTACCCTCCTATGTGATTTAACAGGAATACTCAACAAACTTATACCTCTGTAATTTGAGCACTCACTCTTATCTCCTTTGCCTTTGTACAACGGCACTATGCAAGCATTCCGCCAATCCTTAGGCACTTCACCATGAATCATACATACATTAAAGAACCTTATCAACCAGTCAACAATACCATCACTCCCACTGCAATACCATCAAAACCCGCTGCCTTAACGGCTTTCATCTTCCGCAAAGCTTTTACTACCTCTTCTCTGTTTATCAAATCATTTTCCATAACCCTCTCACTTTGCACACCACCTTTACCAAAACACCCTATATCTGCCACTCTATCATCAAACACATTCAACAAACCTTCAAAATGCTCACTCCATCTCCTTCTCACATCACCAGTTCTCTTTATCACCTCCCCATTAGCCCCCTTCACTGAAGTTCCCATGTGTTCCCTTGTCTTACGCAGTTTATTTACCTCCTTCCCAAACATCTCTTTATTCTCTTTAGAATTTAATGACACTCTCTCCCCCCAACTCTCATTTGCCCTCTTTTTCACCTCTTGCACCTTTCTCTAGACATCCGGTATACCACATCGATCCAATTCACTCCTGCATGTTCAGGCCCCAATCGCTCAAAATCTTCTTCACTCAATCTTTCCACCTCCAATTTGGTCTCCCACCTCTCCTCGTTCCATCCACCTCCGACACATTTATCCTCTTGGTCAATCTTTCCTCACTCATTCTCTCTATGTGCCCAAACAATTTCAAAACACCCTCTTCTGCTCTCTCAACCACGCTCTTTTCATTTCCACGCATCTCTCTTACCCTTACATTACTTATTCGATCAAACCACCTCACACCATACATTGTCCTCAAACATCTCATTTCCAGCACATCCACCCTCCTGCGCACAACTCTATCCATAGCCCACGACTCGCAACCATACAACATTTTGGAACCACTATTCCTTCAAACATACCCATTTTTGCTTTCCGAGATAATGTTCTCGACTTCCACACATTCTTCAAGGCCCCCAGAATTTTCGCCCCCTCCCCCACCCTATGATCCACTTCCGCTTCCATGGTTCCATCCGCTGCCAAATCCACTCCCAGATATCTAAAACACTTCACTTCCTCCAGTTTTCCTCCATTCAAACTCACCTCCCAATTGACTTGACCCTCAACCCTACTGTACCTAATAACCTTGCTCTTATTCACATTTACTCTTAACTTTCTTCTTCCACACACTTTACCAAACTCAGTCACCAGCTTCTGCAGTTTCTCACATGAATCAGCCACCAGCGCTGTATCATCAGCGAACAACAACTGACTCACTTCCCAAGCTCTCTCATCCCCAACAGACTTCATACTTGCCCCTCTTTCCAAAACTCTTGCATTTACCTCCCTAACAACCCCATCCATAAACAAATTAAACAACCATGGAGACATGACATACCCCTGCCGCAAACCTACATTCACTGAGAACCAATCACTTTCCTCTCTTCCTACACGTACACATGCCTTACATCCTCGATAAAAACTTTTCACTGCTTCTAACAACTTTCCTTCCTATATATATATATATATATATATATATATATATATATATATATATATATATATATATATATATATATATATATATATATATATATATATATATATATTATCCCTGGGGATAGGGGATTAAGAATACTTCCCACGTATTCCCTGCGTGTCGTAGAAGGCGACTAAAAGGGGAGGGAGCGGGGGGCTGGAAATCCTCCCCTCTCGTTTTTTTTTTTTTTTTTTTTTTAATTTTCCAAAAGAAGGAACAGAGGGGGCCAGGTGAGGATATTCCAAAAAAGGCCCAGTCCTCTGTTCCTAACGCTACCTCGCTAACGCGGTAAATGGCAAATAGTTTAAAAGAAAAGAAAGAAAGAAAAGAAAAAAGAAAAATATATTTATATATATATATATATATATATATATATATATATATATATATATATATATATATATATATATATATATATATATATATATATATATATATATATATATATATATATATATTTTTTTTTTATATTTTGATTTGTCGCTGTCTCCCGCGTGTGCGAGGTAGCGCAAGGAAACAGACGAAAGAAATGGCCCAACCCTCCCCCATACACATATATATACATACACGGTCACACACGCAAATAAACATACCCATACATCTAATTGTACATATATATATATACACACACAGACACATACATATATACACATGCACACAATTCACACTGTCTGCCTTTATTCATTCCCATCACCACCTCGCCAAACTTGGAATAATATCCCCCTCCCTCCTCATGTGTGCGAGGTAGCGTTAGGAAAAGACAACAATTGCCCCATTCGTTCACACTCAATCTCTATCTGTCATCCATTAATGCCCGAAATCACAGTTCCCTTTAGACATCCAGGCCGACAGAACTTTCCATGGTTTACCCCAGACGCTTCACATGCCCTGATTCAATCCATTGACAGCACGTCGACCCCGGTATAGCACATCGATCCAATTCACTCTATGCCTTGTCCGCCTTTCATCCTCCTGCATGTTCAGGCCCCGATCACTCAAAATCTTTTTTACTCAGTCTTTCCACCTCCAATTTGGTCTTCCACTTCTCGTTCCCTCCACCTCCGACGCATATATCCTCTTGGTCAATCTTTCCTGACTCATTTTATCAATGTGCCCAAACCATTTTAAAACACCCTCTTCTTCTCACTCAACCACGCTCTTTTTTATTTCCACACATCTCTCTTACCCTTACATTACTTACTCGATCAAACCACCTCACACCACAGACTGTCCTCAAACATCTCATTTCCAGGACATCCACCCTCCTGCGCACAACTCTATCCATAGCCCACGCCTCGCAACCATACAACATTGTTGGAACCACTATTCCTTCAAACATAGTCATTTTTGCTTTCGGAGATAATGTTTTCGACTTCCAAACATTCTTCAAGGCTCCCAGAATTTTCGCCCCCTCCCCCACACTATGATTCACTTCCACTTCCATGGTTCCATCCGCTGCCAGATCCACTCCCAGATATCTAAAACACTTTACATCCTCCAGTTTTTCTCCATTCAAACTTACCTCCCAATTGACTTGACCCTCAACCCTATTGTACTTAATAACGTTGCTCTTATTCACATTTCCTCTTAACTTTCTTCTTTCACACACTTTACCAAACTCAGTCACCAGCTTCTGCAGTTTCTCACATGAATCACCCACCTGCGCTGTGTCATCAGCGAACAACAACTGACTCACTTCCCAAGCTCTCTCATCCACAACAGACTTCATACTTGCCCCTCTTTCCAAAACTCATCCATTCACCCCCCTAACAACCCCATCCATAAACAAATTAAATAACCCTGGAGACATGACACACCCCTGCCGCAAACCTACATTCACTAAGAACCAATCACTTTCCTCTCTTCCTACATGTACACATGTCTTACATCCTCGATAAAAACTTTTCACTGCTTCTAACAACTTGTCTCCCACACTATATATTCTTAATACCTTCCACAGAGCATCTCTATCAGCTCTATCATATGCCTTCTCCAGATCCATAAATACTACATATAAATCCAATTGCTTTTCTAAGTATTTCTCACATATATTCTTCAAAGCAAACACCTGATCCACACATCCTCTACCACTTCTGAAACCACACTGCTCCTCCCACATTTGATTCTCTGTACATGCCTTCACCCTCTCAGTCAATACCCTCCCATATAATTTACCAGGAATACTCAACAAACTTATACCTCTGTAATTTGAGCACTCACTCTTATCCCCTTTGCCTTTGTACAATGGCACTATGCACGCATTCGGCCAATCCTAAGGCACCTAACCATGAATCATACATACATTAAATGACCTTACCAACCAGTCAACAATATGGTCACCCGCTTTTTTAATAAATTCCACTGCAGTACCATCCAAACCTGCTGCCTTGTTGGCTTTCATCTTCCGCAAAGCTTTTACAACCTCTTCTCTGTTTACCAAATCATTTTCCCTATCTCTCTCACTTTGCACACCACCTCGACCAAAACACCCTATATATGCCACTCTATCATCAAACACATTCAACAAACCTTCAAAATACTCACTCCATCTTCTCACATCACCACTACTTCTTATCACCTCCCCATTTGCCCCATCACTGAAGTTCCCATTTGCCCTCTTGTCTCACGCACTTTATTTACATCTTTCCAGAACATATTTTTATTCTCCCTAAAATTTAATGATACTTTCTCACCTCAACCCTCATTTGCCTTCTTTTTCACCTCTTGCACCTTTCTCTTGACCTCTTGTCTCTTTATTTTATATATCTGCCACTCATTTGCATTTTTTCCCTACAAAAATTGTCCAAATTCCTCTCTCTTCTCTTTCACTAATAATCTTACCTGTTCATCCCACCACTCACTACCCTTTCTAATCAACCCACCTCCCACTCTTCTCATGCCACAAGCATCTTTTGCGCAAGCCATCACTGATTCCCTACATACATCCCATTCCTCCCCCACTCCCCTTACATCCTTTGTTCTCACCTTTTTCCACTCTGTACTCAGTCTCTCCTGGTACTTTCTCACACAAGTCTTCTTTCCAAACTCACTTACTCTCACCACCCTCTTCTCCCCATCATTCACTCTTCTTTTCTGAAAACCAATACAAATCTTCACTTTCGCCTCCACAAGATAATGATCAGACATCCCTCCAGTTGCACCTCTCAGCACATTAACATCCAAAAGTCTCTCTTTAGCGCCCATGTCAATTAACACGTAGTCCACTAACGCTCTCTGGCTATCTCTCCTACTTACATACGTATACATATGTATATCTCGTTTTTTGAACCAGGTATTCCCACTCACCAGTCCTTTTTCAGCACATAAATCTACAAGCTCTTCACCATTTCCATTTACAACACTGAACACCCCATGAATACCAATTATTCCCTTAACTGCCACATTACTCACCTTTGCATTCAAATCACCTATCACTACAACCCGGTCCTGTGCATAAAAACCACTAACACACTCATTTAGCTGCTCCCAAAGCACTTGCCTCTCATGATGTTTCTTCTCATGCCCAGGTGCATATGGACCGATAATCACCCATCTCTCTCCATCAACTTTTAGTTTTGCCCATATCAATCTAGAATTTACTTTCTTATATTCTGTCACATACTCCCACAACTCCTGTTTCAGGAGTAGTGCTACTCCTTCCCTTGCTCTTGTCATCTCACTAACCCCTGACTCTACTCCCAAGACATTCCTAAACCACTCTTCCCCTTTACCATTGAGCTTCGTTTCACTCAGAGCCAAGACATCCAGGTTACTTTCCTCAAAGATACTACCTATTTCTTCTTTTTGCATATCTTGGTTACATCCACACACATTTAGACACCCCAATCTGAGGCTACGAGGAGGATTAGCACTCCCCGCGTGACTCCTTGTGTTTCCCATTTTAGAAAGTTAAGATACAAGGAGGCGAGGATTTCTGGCCCCCCGCTTCCTTCCCCTCTAGTCGCCTTCTACGACACGTTAGGAATGCCATATATATATATTTATATATATATATATATATATATATATATATATATATATATATATATATATATATATATATATATATATATATATATATATATATATATATATATATATTCATATGGCATTCCTCACATGTCGTAGAGGGTGGGAGGGAGCGGGGGGCTGGAAATCCTCATCTCTCATTAATTTTTCTTTAATTTTCCAAAAGAAGGAACAGAGAAGTGTGCCAGTTGAGGATATTCCCTCAAAGGCCCAGTACTTACTTCTTAACGCTACCTCGGTAATACGGGAAATGGTGAATAGTTTGAAAAGAAATATATAAATATATAAATATATAAATCAAAATAAATAGATATGAATATATATTTTCTTTCTTTCAAACTCTTCACCATTTCCCGCAATAGCAAGGCAGCGTTAAGAACAGAGGAATGGGCCTCTGGGGGTATATCCTCACCTGGCCCCCTTCTCTGTTCCTTCTTTTGTGGCATGAGAAGCGTGAGAGGTGGGTTGATTAGGAAGGGTAGTGAGTGGTGGGATGAAGAAGTAAGATTATCAGTGAAAGAGAAGAGAGAGGCATTTGGAGGATTTTTGCAGGGAAAAATACAATTGAGTGGGAGATGTATAAAAGAAAGAGACAGGAGGTCAAGAGAATGGTGCAAGAGGTGAAAAAGAGGGCAAATGAGAGTTGGGGTGAGAGATTATCATTAAATTTTAGGGAGAATAAAAATATGTTCTGGAAGGAGGTAAATAAAGTGCGTAAGACAAGGGAGCAAATGGGAACTTCAGTGAAGGGCGCTAATGGGGAGGTGATAACAAATAGTGGTGATGTGAGAAGGAGATGGAGTGAGTATTTTGAAGGTTTGTTGAATGTGTTTGATGATAGAGTGGCAGATATAGGGTGTTTTGGTCGAGGTGGTGTGCAAAGTGAGAGGGTTAGGGAAAATAATTTGGTAAACAGAGAAGAGGTAGTAAAAGCTTTGCGGAAGATGAAAGCCAACAAGGCAGCAAGTTTGGATGGTATTGCAGTGGAATCTATTAAAAAAGGGGTGACTGTATTGTTGACTGGTTGGTAAGGTTATTTAATGTATGTATGACTCATGGTGATGTGCCTGAGGATTGGCGGAATGCGTCCATAGTGCCATTGTACAAAGGGAAAGGGGAAAAGAGTGAGTGCGCAAATTACAGAGTTATAAGTTTGTTGAGTATTCCTGGTAAATCATATGGGAGGGTATTGATTGAGAGGGTGAAGGCATGTACAGAGCATCAGATTGGGGAGGAGCAGTGTGGTTTCAGAAGTGGTAGAGGATGTGTGGATCAGGTGTTTGCTTTGAAGAATGTATGTGAGAAATACTTAGAAAAGCAAATGGATTTGTATGTAGCATTTATGGATCTGGAGAAGGCATATGATAGAGTTGATAGAGATGCTCTAAGGAAGGTATTAAGAATATATGGTGTGGGAGGCAAGTTGTTAGAAGCAGTGAAAAGCTTTTATCGAGGATGTAAGCCATGTGTACGTGTAGGAAGAGAGGAAAGTGATTGGTTCTCAGTGAATGTAGTTTTACGGCAGGGGTGAGTGATGTCTCCATGGTTGTTTAATTTGTTTATGGATGGGGTTGTTAGGGAGGTGAAGGCAAGAGTTTTGGAAAGAGGGGCATTATGAAGTCTGCTGTGGGTGAGAGAGCTTGGGAAGTGTCAGTTGTTGTTCGCTGATGATACAGCGCTAGTGGCTGATTCATGCGAGAAACTGCAGAAGCTGGTGACTGAGTTTGCTAAAGTGTGTGAAAGAAGAAAGTTAAGAGTAAATGTGAATAAGAGCAAGGTTATTAGGTACAGTAGGGTTGAGGGTCAAGTCAATTGGGAGGTAAGTTTGAATGTAGAAAAACTGGAGGAAGTAAAGTGCTTTAGATATCTGGGAGTGGATCTGGCAGCGGATGGAACCATGGAAGCGGAAGTGAATCATAGGGTGGGGGAGGGGGTGAAAATCCTGGGCGCCTTGAAGAATATTTGGAAGTCGAGGACATTATCTCGGAAAGCAAAAATGGGTATGTTTGAAGGAATAGTGGTTCCAACAATGTTGTATGGTTACGATAGAGTTGTGCGCAGGAGGGTGGATGTGCTGGAAATGAGATGTTTGAGGACAATGTGTGTTGTGAGGTGGTTTGATCGAGTATGTAATGTATGGGTAAGAGAGATGTGTGGAAATAAAAAGAGCCTGGTTGAGAGAGCAGAAGAGGGTGTTTTGAAATGGTTTGGTCACATGGAGAGAATGAGTGAGGAAAGGTTGACCAAGAGGATATATGTGTCGGAGGTGGAGGGAACGAGGAGAAGTGGGAGACCAAATTGGAGGTGGAAAGATGGAGTGAAAAAGATTTGAGCGATCGGGGCCTGAACATGCAGGAGGGTGAAAGGCGTGCAAGGAATAAAGTGAATTGGATCGGTGTGGTATACCGGGGTTGACGCGCTGTCAGTGGATTGAATCAGGGCATGTGAAGCGTCTTGGGTAAACCATGGAAAGTGGTGTGGGGCCTGGATGTGGAAAGGGAGCTGTGGTTTGGGGCATTATTGCATGAGAGCTAGAGACTGAGTGTGAATGAATGGGGCCTTTGTTGTCTTTTCCTAGCGCTACCTTACACACATGAGGGGGGAGGGGGATGGTATTCCATATGTGGCGAGGTGACGATGGGAATGAATAAAGGCAGACAGTGTGAATTGTGTGCATCGGTATATATGTATGTGTCTGTGTGTGTATATGTATGTGTACACTGAGATGTATAGGTATGTATATTTGCGTGTGTGGACGTGTATGTGTATACATGTGTATGGGGTGGGTTGGGTCATTTCTTTCGTCTGTTTCCTTGCGCTACTTCGGAAACGCGTGAGACAGCGACAAAGGAATATAAATAGAAATATATATATATATATATATATATATATATATATATATATATATATATATATATATATATATATATATATATATATATATATATATATATATATATATATATATATATATATATATATATATATATGGTGTTGAATGTGGTAATTGAGAGAGTGATAGATATAGGGTGTTTTGATCAAGGTGCTTTGCAAAGTGAGATGGTCAGAGAAGATTGTTTATTAAACAGAGAGGAGGTAGTGAATGATTTACGGAGGATGAAAGCCGGGAAGCCGCTGCTTTTGGATGGTATTGCAGTGGAATCTATTAGAAAAGTGGGTGACTGTATTGTTGACTGTTTGGCGATGATGTTCAATGTGTATATGGCTCATAGTGAAGTGCGTGAAGATTAACTAAATGCTATTGTCCAAAGGCAAAGGATATACAGGTGATTGTTCTAATTACATAGGTATAAGTTTGTTGGGTATTCCAGGGAAATTGTATGGGACGGTATTGATTCAGAGGGTGAAGGCATGTACAGAGCACCAGATGAGCACCAGTGAGAGTAGTGTGGTATCAGAAGTGGTAGAGGAAATGTGGTTCAGGTGTTTGCTTTGAGGAATGTATGTGAGAAATACTTAGAAAAACAAATGGATTAGTATGTAGCATTCATAGATCTGGAAAAGGCATATGATAGAGTTGAATGAGATACTCTGTGGAAGGTATTAAGAGTATATGATGAGGGAGGCAAATTGCTAGAATCAGTGAAATGTTTTTCTCGATGATGTAAGGCATGTGTATGAGTACGAAGAGAGGAAAGTGATTGGTTCTCAGTGAATGTCGGTTTGCGTCATTATTTACATACACGTCCAACACAGCACATATACATTCCAATACATTTCAATATATATATATATATATATATATATATATATATATATATATATATATATATATATATATATATATATATATATATATATATATATATATATACATACACACACAGACACATACATATATACACATGGATATAATTCATACTTGCTGCTTTTATTCATTTTTTGTCGCCACCCTGCCACATCTGAAATGAAAACTACCTCCCCCCACATGCGCGCGAGCTAGCGCTAGGAAAAGAAAACAAAGGCCACATTCATTCACACTGTCTCTAGCTGCCATGTATAATGTATCGAAACCATAGCTCCATTTCCACATCCAAACCCCACAAAACTTTCAATGGTTTACCCCAGGCGCTTCATATACGCTGGTTCAATCCAATGACAGCATGTCGACCCAGGTGTACCACATCGTTCCAATTCACTCTATTCCTTCCATGCTTTTCACGCTCCTGCATATTCAAGCCCCGATCGCTCAAAATCTTTTTCACTCCATCCTTCTGTCTACAATTTCGTTTCCCCCTTCTCCTCGTTCCCTCTCCCTCTGACACATATATCCTCTTTGTCTATCTTTCCTCACTCCTTCTCTCCGTGTAAACAAACCATTTCAAACCACTCTCTTCTGCTTTCTCAACCACATGCTTTTCATTCCCATACATCTGTCTGACCCTTTCATTACTTACTCGATCAAACTACCTCACACCACATATAGTCATCAAATATTTCATTTCCAACACATCAACCCTCCGTACAACTCTATCTATGCTTACGCCTCACAACTATATAACATTGTTGGAACCACTATTCCTTCAAACATACCCATTTTTGCTTTCCAAGATAAAGTTTTCGCCTTCCGCACATTTTTCAACGCTCCGAGAAATTTCTCCACTTCCCCCAGCCTGTGACTCACTTCCTCTTCCATGGTTCCATCCGCCGGTATATCCACTCATAGATATCTAAAACACTTCGCTCCCTCCAGTTTTTCTCCATTCAAACTTGCCTCCCAATTGACTTGTCCCTCAACCCTTCCCTTTACTCTCAGCTTTCTTCTTACACACACTTTACTAAACTCAGTCCCCAGCTTTTGCAGTTTCTCACCCGAATCAGCCACCAGCGGTGCATCATCAGCGAACAACAACCGACTCAATTTACAACCTCTCTAATCCATGACAGACTGCATAATTGCCCCTTTTTCCAAAACTCTTACATTCACCTCCCTAACAACCCCATCCATAAACAAATTAAACAACCATGGAGACATCACGCAAACCTGCCGCAAAAAGACACTCACTAAGAACCCCCACTCCCCCACTCCCCTTACGTCCTTTGTTCTCACCTTTTTCCATTCCGTACTCAGTCTCTCCTGGTATTTCCTTACAAAAGTCTCCTTCCCATGCTCACTTACTCTCACCACTCTCTTTACCCCAATATTTTCTCTTCTTTTCTGAAATTCTCTACAAATCTTCACCTTCCTCTCCATAAGAGAATGATCAGAAATCATTCCAGTTACACCTCACAGCACATTAACATCCAAAAGTCTCTCTCGCGAGACTATCCATTAACACATAATCCAATAACGCTCTCTGGCCACCTCTCCTACTTGCATACGTATACTTATGTATATCTCTCTTTTCTAACCAGGTATTCCCAATCAGCAGTCTTTTACAGAATATATATCTACAACCTCTCACCATTTTCATTTACAACACTGAACACCCCACGTACATCAATTATTCCCTCAGCAGACACATTACTCACTTTTGCATTCAAATCACCCATCACTATAACGCGGTCTCGTGCATCAAAACTACTAACACACTCACTCAGTTGCTCTCAAAACACTTGCCTCTCATGATCTTTCTTCTCATGCCCAGGTGCATATGCACTAATAATCACCCATCTCTCTCCATCCACTTTTAGTTTTACCTATATCAATCTAAAGTTTTCTTTCTTATACGCTATCACATGCTCACATCACTCTCGTTTCAGTAGTAGTACTACTCCATCTCTTACTCTTTTCTTCTCACCAACCCCTGACTTTACTCCCAAAACATTCCCAAACCACTATTTCCCTTTACTCTTGAACTTCGTTCCACTTAGAGCCAAAACTTCCAGGTTCCTTTCCTCAAACATACTACTTATCTCTCCTTTTTTCTCATCTTGGTTACATCCACACACATTTACACACCCCAATCTGAGCCTTCCAGGAGGATGAGCACTCCCCGCGTGACTCCTTCTTCTGTTTCCGGGTATTCAGTTTCATAGTTATGGATTAGTCATTTCCCTTTTAGGGGTGATCATAGCCTAGAATTAGTGCTCCTGCTTGCTATGCAGGAGTTCTGAGTTCAATTCTGGCTGTTGAAGGTTTGTATGATACACACACACACACACACACACACATACACATACACACACACACAAACACACACACACAAACACACACACACACACATATATATATATATATATATATATATATATATATATATATATATATATATATATATATATATATATATATATATATATATATATATATATATATATATATATATATATATATATATGGTGTGGGAGGCAAGTTGTTAGAAGCAGTGAAAAGTTTTTATCGAGGATGTAAGGCATGTGTACGTGTAGGAAGAGAGGAAAGTGATTGGTTCTCAGTGAATGTAGGTTTGCGGCAGGGGTGTGTGATGCCTCCATGGTTGTTTAATTTGTTTATGGATGGGGTTGTTAGGGAGGTGAATGCAAGAGTTTTGGAAAGAGGGGCAAGTATGAAGTTCTGTTGGGGAAGTGAGTCAGTTGTTGTTCGCTGATGATACAGCGCTGGTGGCTGATTCATGTGAGAAACTACAGAAGCTGGTGACTGAGTTTGGCAAAGTGTGTGAAAGAAGAAAGTTAAGAGTAAATGTGAATAAGAGCAAGGTTATTAGGTACAGTAGGGTTGAGCGTCAAGTTAATTGGGAGGTGAGTTTGAATGGAGAAAAACTGGAGGAAGTGAAGTGTTTTAGATATCTGGGAGTGGATCTGGCAGCGGATGGAACCATGGAAGCGGAAGTGGATCATAGGGTGGGGGAGGGGGCGAAAATTCTGGGAGCCTTGAAGAATGTGTGGAAGTCGAGAACATTATCTCGGAAAGCAAAAATGGGTATGTTTGAAGGAATAGTGGTTCCAACAATGTTGTATGGTTGCGAGGCGTGGGCTATGTATAGAGTTGTGCGCAGGAGGATGGATGTGCTGGAAATGAGATGTTTGAGGACAAAGTGTGGTGTGAGGTGGTTTGATCGAGTAAGTAACGTAAGGGTAAGAAAGATGTGTGGAAATAAAAAGAGCGTGGTTGAGAGAGCAGAAGAGGGTGTTTTGAAATGGTTTGGGCACATGGAGAGAATGAGTGAGGAAAGATTGACCAAGCGGATATATGTGTCGGAGGTGGAGGGAACGAGGAGAAGAGGGAGACCAAATTGGAGGTGGAAAGATGGAGTGAAAAAGATTTTGTGTGATCGGGGCCTGAACATGCAGGAGGGTGAAAGGAGGGCAAGGAATAGAGTGAATTGGAGCGATGTGGTATACCGGGGTTGACGTGCTGTCAGTGGATTGAATCAAGGCATGTGAAGCGTCTGGGGTAAACCATGGAAAGCTGTGTAGGTATGTATATTTGCGTGTGTGGACGTATGTATGTACATGTGTATGGGGGTGGGTTGGGCCATTTCTTTCGTCTGTTTCCTTGCGCTACCTCGCAAACGCGGGAGAGAGCGACAAAGCAAAAAAAGAAAAAAAAAAAAAAAAAAAATATATATATATATATATATATATATATATATATATATATATATATATATATATATATATATATATATATATATATATATATATATATATATATATATATATATATATATATATATATATATATATATATATATATATATATATATATATATATATATATATATATATATATATATATTCATTTATTGATTCATTTTTTATTTTGCTTTGTCGCTGTCTCCCGCGTTAGCGAGGTAGCGCAAGGAAACAGAAGAAAAAATGGCCAAACCCACCCACAAACACATGCGTATACATACACGTCCACATACGCAAATATACATACTTATAAATCTCAGCGTATACATATATATACACACAGACATATACATATATGCACATGTACATAGTTCATACTGTCTGTCTTTATTCATTTCCATCGCTACCCCGCCACACATGAAATAATAACCCTCTCCCCCTCATGTGCACGAGGTAGCGCTAGGAAAAGCCAACAAAGGCCATATTCGTTCACACTCAGTTTTTAGCTTTTTTGTAATAAGGCACCGAAACCACCGCTCCCTTTCCACATCCAGGCCCCACAGAACTTTCCATGGTTTACCCCAGACACTTCACATGCCTTGGTTCAATCCATTGACAGCACGTCGACCTTGGTATACCATACAGTTCCAATTCAGTCTATTCCTTGCACACCTTTCACCCTTCTGCATGTCCAGGCATCAATCACTTAAAATCTTTTTCACTCCATCTTTCCATCGCCAATTTGGTCTCCCACCTCTCCTCGTTCCCTCCACCTCTGACACATATATCCTCTTGGTCAATATTTCCTCACTCATTCTCTCCATGTGACTAAACCATTTCAAAACACCCTCTTCTGCTCTCTCGACCACACTCTTTTTATTACCACATATCTCTCTTACCCTATTCTTACTTAAGCGAAATAACCACCCCCACCTCATATTGTCCTCAAACATCTCATTTCCAGTACATCCACCCTCCTTCACACAACTCTCTCCGATGCCCACGCCTCGCAACCATATAACATTGTTGGAACTACTATTCCTTCAAATATACCCATTTTTGCATTCCGAGATAATGTTGTTGAATTCCACACATTTTTCAACGCTCACAGAACTTTCGCCCCCTCCCCCAACCTATGACTTCCATGGTTCCATCCGCTGCCAAATCCACTCCCAGACATCTAAAACCCTTCACTTCCTCCAGTTTTTCTCCATTCAAACTTACCTCTCAGTTGAATTGACCCTCAACCCTACTGCACCTAATAACCTTGCTCTTATTCACATTTACTCTCAGCTTTCTTCTCACACACACTTTATCAAACTCAGTCACCAGCTCTGCAGTTTCTCACATGAATCACCCACCAGCGATGTATCATCAGCGAACAACTGACTCACTTCCCAAGCTCTCTCATCCACCACAGACTGCATACTTGCCACTCTTTCCAAAACTCTTGCGTTCACCTCCCTAACAACCCCATCCACAAACAAATTAAACAACCATGGAGACATCACACACCCCTGTCGCAAACCTACATTCACTGAGAACCAATTACTTTCCTCTCTTCCTACATGGACACGCCTTACATCATCGATAAAAACTTTTCACTGCTTCTAACAACTTGCCTCCCACACCATATATTCATAAAACCTTCCACAGAGCATCTCTATCAACTCTATCATATGCCTTCTCCAGATCCATAAATGCTAAATACAAATCCATTTGATTTTCTAAGCATTTCTCAAATACATTCTTCAAAGCAAACACCTGATCCACACATCCTCTACCACTTCTGAAACCACACTGTTCTTCCCTAATCTGATTCTCTGTACATGCCTTCACCCTCTCACTCATTACTCTCCCATATGATTTCCCAGGAATACTCAAAAAACTTTGAGCACTCACTTGTATCCCCTTTGCCTTTGTACAATGGCACTATTCAAGCATTTCGCTAATCGTCAAGCACCTCACCATGAGTCATACATACATTAAATAACCTCACCAACTAGTCAACAATACAGTCACCCCGTTTTTCAAGAAAATACACTGCAATACTATCCAAACCCGCTGCCCTGCCAGCTTTCATCTTCTGCAAAGCTTGTACTACCTCTTTTCTGTTTACCAAATCATTTTCCCTAATCCTCTCACTTTGCACACCACACCACCTCGACCAAAACACCCTATATCTGCCACTCTATCATCAAACACATTCAACAGACCTTCAAAATACTCACTCCATCTCCTTCTCACATCATCACTACTTGTTATCACCTCCCCATTAACCCCCTTCACTGAAGTTCCCATTTGTTCCCTTGTCTTACGCACTTTATTTACCTCCTTCCAAAACATCTTTTTATTCTCCCTAAAATTTAGAATTACTCTCTCACCCCAACTCTCATTTGCCCTCTTTTCCACTTCTTGCACCTTCCTCTTGACCTCCTGCCTCTTTCTTTTATACATCTCCCACTCATTTGCATTATTTTTTCTACAAAAATCGTCAAAATGCCTCTCTCTTCTCTTTCAGTAATAATCTTACCTCTTCATCCCACCACTCACTACCCTTTCTAATCTGCCCACCTCCCACGCTTCTCATGCCACACGCATCTCTTGCGCAAGCCATCACTGCTTTCCTGAATACATCCCATCCCTCTCCCACTCCTTTTGCGTCCTTCGTTCTCACCTTTTTCCATTCTGTACTGAGTCTCTCCTGGTAATTCCTCACACAAGTCTCATTCCCAAGCTCACTTACTCTCATCACTCTTTTCTATAAACATTCTCTCTTCTTTTCTGAAATCCTCTACAAATCTTCACCTCTGCCTCCACAAGATAGTGATCAGACACCCCTCCAGTTGCACCTCTCAGCACTTTAACATCCAAAAGTCTCTCTTTCGCACGCCTATCAATTAACATGTAATCCACTAACGCTCTCTGGCCATGTCTCCTTCTTACATACGTATATTTATGTATTTTTTTTTTTTTTTTTTTTATACTTTGTCGCTGTCTCCCGCGTTTGCGAGGTAGCGCAAGGAAACAGACGAAAGAAATGGCCCAACCCCCCCCCCCCCATACACATGTACATACACATGTCCACACACGCAAATATACATACCTACACAGCTTTCCATGGTCCACCCCAGACGCTTCACATGCCTTGATTCACTCCACTGACAGCACGTCAACCCCTGTATACCACATCGCTCCAATTCACTCTATTCCTTGCCCTCCTTACACCCTCCTGCATGATTCAGGCCCCGATCACATAAAATCTTTTTCACTCCATCTTTCCACCTCCAATTTGGTCTCCCTCTTCTCCTCGTTCCCTCCACCTCCGACACATATATCCTCTTGGTCAATCTTTCCTCACTCATTCTCTCCATGTGCCCAAACCATTTCAAAACACCCTCTTCTGCTCTCTCAACCACGCTCTTTTTATTTCCACACATCTCTCTTACCCTTACGTTACTTACTCGATCAAACCACCTCACACCACACATTGTCCTCAAACATCTCATTTCCAGCACATCCATCCTCCTGCGCACAACTCTATCCATAGCCCACGCCTCGCAACCATACAACATTGTTGGAACCACTATTCCTTCAAACATACTCTTTTTAAACCAGGTATTCCCAATTACCAGTCCTTTTTCAGCACATTAATCTACAAGCTCTTCACCATTTCCATTCACAATACTGAACACCCCATGTACACCATTTACATATATATATATATATATATATATATATATATATATATATATATATATTGTAGATTTATGTGCTGAAAAAGAACTGATGATTGGGAATACCTGGTTTAAAAAGCGAGATATACAAAAGTATACTTATGTAAGTAGGAGAGATGGCCAGAGAGCGCTATTGGATTGTGTGTTAATTGACAGGCGCGCGAAAAAGAGACTTTTGGATGTTAATGTGCTGAGAGGTGCAACTGGAGGGATGTCTGATCATTATCTTGTGTAGGCTAAGGTGAAGATTTGTATGGGTTTTCAGAAAACAAGAGTGAATGTTGGGGTGAAGAGGGTGGTGAGAGTAAGTGAGCTTGGGAAGGAGACTTTGTGAGGATGTACCAGGAGAGACTGAGTACAGAATGGAAAAAGGTGAGAACAATGGAAGTAAGGGGAGTGGGGGAGGAATGGGATGTATTTAGGGAATCAGTGATGGATTGCGCAAAAGATGCTTGTGGCATGAGAAGAGTGGGAGGTGGGTTGATTAGAAAGTGTAGTGAGTGGTGGGATGAAGAAGTAAGAGTATTAGTGAAAGAGAAGAGAGAGGCATTTGGACGATTTTTGCAGGGAAAAAATGCAATTGAGTGGGAGAAGTATAAAAGAAAGAGACAGGAGGTCAAGAGAAAGGTGCAAGAGGTGAAAAAAAGGGCAAATGAGAGTTGGGGTGAGAGACTATCAGTAAATTTTAGGGAGAATAAAAAGATGTTCTGGAAGGAGGTAAATAAAGTGCGTAAGACAAGGGAGCAAATGGGAACTTTAGTGAAGGGCGCAAATGGGGAGGTGATAACAAGTAGTGGTGATGTGAGAAGGAGATGGAGTGAGTATTTTGAAGGTTTGTTGAATGTGTTTGATGATAGAGTGGCAGATATAGGGTGTTTTGGTCGAGGTGGTGTGCAAAGTGAGAGGGTTAGGGAAAATGATTTGGTAAACAGAGAAGAGGTAGTAAAAGCTATGCGGAAGATGAAAGCCGGCAAGGCAGCGGGTTTGGTGGTATTGCAGTGGAGTTTATTAAAAAGGGGGGTGACTGTATTGTTGACTGGTTGGTAAGGTTATTTAATGTATGTATGACTCATGGTGAGGTGCCTGAGGATTGGCGGAATGCGTGCATAGTGCCATTGTACAAAGGCAAAGGGGATAAGAGTGAGTGCTCAAATTACAGAGGTATAAGTTTGTTGAGTATTCCTGATAAATTATATGAGAGGGTATTGATTGAGAGGGTGAAGGCATGTACAGAGCATCAGATTGGGGAAGAGCAGTGTGGTTTCAGAAGTGGTAGAGGATGTGTGGATCAGGTGTTTGCTTTGAAGAATGTATGTGAGAAATACTTAGAAAAGCAAATGGATTTGTATGTAGCATTTATGGATCTGGAGAAGGCATATGATAGAGTTGATAGAGATGCTCTGTGGAAGGTATTAAGAATATATGGTGTGGGAGGAAAGTTGTTAGAAGCAGTGAAAAGTTTTTATCGAGGATGTAAGGCATGTGTACGTGTAGGAAGAGAGGAAAGTGATTGGTTCTCAGTGAATGTATTTTTGCGGCAGGGGTGTGTGATGTCTCCATGGTTGTTTAATTTGTTTATGGATGGGGTTGTTAAGGAAGTGAATGCAAGAGTTTTGGAAAGAGGGGCAAGTATGAAGTCTGTTGGGGATAAGAGAGCTTGGGAAGTGAGTCAGTTGCTGTTCGCTGATGATACAGCGCTGGTGGCTGATTCATGTGAGAAACTGCAGAAGCTGGTGACTGAGTTTGGTAAAGTGTGAGAAAGAAGAAAGTTAAGAGTAAATGTGAATAAGAGCAAGGTTATTAGGTACAGTAGGGTTGAGGGTCAAGTCAATTGGGAGGTGAGTTTGAATGGAGAAAAACTGGAGGAAGTAAAGTGTTTTAGATATCTGGGAGTGGATCTGGCAGCGGATGGAACCATGGAAGCGGAAGTGGATCATAGGGTGGGGGAGGGGGCGAAAATTTTGGGAGCCTTGAAGAATGTGTGGAAGTCGAGAACATTATCTCGGAAAGCAAAAATGGGTATGTTTGAAGGAATAGTGGTTCCAACAATGTTGTATGGTTGCGAGGCGTGGGCTATGGATAGAGTTATGCGCAGGAGGGTGGATGTGCTGGAAATGAGATGTTTGAGGACAATGTGTGGTGTGAGGTGGTTTGATCGAGTAAGTAACGTAAGGGTAAGAGAGATGTGTGGAAATAAAAAGAGCGTGGTTGAGAGAGCAGAAGAGGGTGTTTTGAAATGGTTTGGGCACATGGAGAGAATGAGTGAGGAAAGATTGACCAAGAGGATATATGTGTCGGAGGTGGAGGGAACGAGGAGAAGAGGGAGACCAAATTGGAGGTGGAAAGATGGAGTGAAAAAGATTTTGTGTGATCGGGGCCTGAACATGCAGGAGGGTGAAAGGAGGGCAAGGAATAGAGTGAATTGGAGCGATGTGGTATACCGGGGTTGACGTGCTGTCAGTGGATTGAATCAAGGCATGTGAAGCGTCTGGGGTAAACCATGGAAAGCTGTGTAGGTATGTATATTTGCGTGTGTGGACGTATGTATATACATGTGTATGGGGGTGGGTTGGCCATTTCATCCGTCTGTTTCCTTGCGCTACCTCGCAAACGCGGGAGACAGCGACAAAGCAAAAAAAAAAAAAAAAAAATATATATATATATATATATATATATATATATATATATATATATATATATATATATATGAATATATATAGAATATATATATATATATATATATATATATATATATATATATATATATATATATATATATATATATATATATATATATATATATATATATATATATATATATATATATATATAACTATGGACACACAGAGCAGAGACTTAACGATCCCAGATGCACTTGCAGACCACGAAGGAAAGTCAAAGGAGGAAAATTTGCTTAAGTGCTTTCGTATACTTAAACACATTTTCAGAAGCAATTAGTAACAAATCACAGATGTTGGAAAATATGCAGATACACCATCAGATGTTAACAGGCACTCATGATACTCAGTACTTAAGCAGGTAGTGAGGTTGGTTCAGGAAACCGTGTCGAGGCAGAGGACGCTCATGTAATAAAGGCCTCTACACCTGTATTACGTCATCAAGCCTTCTCAAAAGAATTTTTTACAATTAAAACCAACACTGTAATACCGTGATATATGTATGTAGTTGATGTTTTAGGTATATGGCCCTGTCACTTGTTGTAAATGACTTCCTATGTAAATCAAATGTTTAGTAACGTCTGTTAATTCTACGGTTGAGGAATTACATATACACTGCCAGTCACATCTTTTAAGGCTGTGTTGATCATGTTATTTTTCCTTTTGACTGAGATAGTGTTTGCGTAAGCCACAAACCCATCAAGCTCCCTGAGAGTTGAAAAAAATCAATGAAATTTTCATGGAATAAATAGATAGATAGATAGACAGTTACATAGAAAAATAGATGGTTAGATAAATAGGTAGATACGTAGGTAAACAGATGGATATAACAGAAAAATACAAATCCTTTTGCGAAAAAACGATATAAATACATATGGAAAACCGTTTCGAGGGCTGATTCTTAATTGTCAGATTTAACTTTATGGTGAAATATAGAGACATTATGATGTTATAGCAGTCGACAACTCTCATTAAACTGGTTTACTGTGGTGAGTATATATTTTACACAGATCTGTACCAGTGATTTGGAAATGAGGTAAAAACTTTTGATAATTATACGAAAGTCAATAAACTATTTCTAGATGAAGTTTCGTTTGGGCTTGAAATGTATCTTGTGCGTTTATATGCATATTGACCTTTTAGAAGTGGCCAATCGGCTATGTTTTCAGTATCCTTAGGATGTTGCCCATCAATATTATGTTTTTAAGAGATAGGAAGCTGCCTCCGTTTTGACATTTGAACACCAAAGCATTACTCATATCCAGAAAAAGTCAGTTTTCAATAAAACAAAATACCAAATTAAAAGGTCGAGCAGTGCACTTTAAAGTTTTCACTGAGTAGTGCGAAAGTTAGTATTTTGTGAGTGTAAACTTATAAAAGCAGCAGTACATTGTTAACAACTATTTACAAACTGTGCTTTATTTTTCCAGTTTCTTTTGGCAAACATTTGCTGTTGTTAACGTGTCCAAATATCTGATTCCATACCATACCATACTTTATCTGTTTCTATACTTCACCTCTGATGGTTATCTTTATTATCTGTTTCTTATCATTTTATATGTGTGCATCTTTTTATTAAAGCTGCTGCATCTGTGCATTATGTCGTAGCAGACGAGGTAATCTACGACGAAATTTATGATAGAGTCAATTCTGTCAACTTTATGTCCTGAGCCTGATTATGTAATCTATTCTTTTCTCTTAGCGAGACGGCACCTGCAACTGAATGCCTTAGTCAATGTTACCTGTAGCAACGAAACCTTTCCATATCAGCTCCAGGAGATATGAGTGAATTTCACTGGTGAGTGAGGTCACACCACCTGACCACGGGCCATGGTAACATCTGGCTGTCTCTCGCCCATGTTCGTTTGCCCTTCTCACTCTGCCAATTCCCCCCGACACTAGCTTTTGATTTCATCTCCAACTTCCTAAGAGTTTGTACATCTACTGCCTTACACTGTAATTTACAAGATGCTTAATGCATTAGCGAAACGTTGTGTGTACAATCATTAATAAGTTATGGATTCGATCCTGTGCCCTCCTCCCTGGGCGATTGTTATCGATTGATAGTCTCTATGCACTGATAGGGAAGAAAAGGTTGGGGCATTTCTCGGGAAATGCATTGAATGAACTGATGAGGACCTGGTCAATGAGAGATGTTCAATGAAGGAAATCTCCAGAAAAAACGAATGTAGTGATCAAAACAAAGGTGCTAGTGTGTGTGGACATATCATCCTTCATGTTTGCAGGATATTGTCCGTAGGAGAGACTTTCTAGGGTACCTGTAAGCACGAGAGTATGTCAGCACCGATATTTGGTAAGCAAACAAGAGCAACAACGCTTGTGTAGTTCAGCGTAACAGCCAGGATCATTTTATGGACTCGAGCAAACCTGGATTAATTGATGAAAGAACCAGGTAACATAGAGTTAGGTGGATAATGTATAGAGTCAACATCATACGAAGTGTAGATGGTACGAAAGAGTTTAGCATCTCTCGTTATGAATGAGTTACCCACCGCCACACACACACCTCGTCCAGCCACTCCACTAAGATCCTTACCCTCCCTCTACCTCACCTGTGACCTCACCTGCCTCTAACCTGCAGAAGTCATCCATCCAGGAAGGCCATGTATACAGTGTGAGTGTATGTGGTCGTAGAATTGTCCTAAACACCTGGAGATGTTGAATGTTTTATGTTTGGTGGATATAGTAGCTGGACGATGACGTCCTTAATGACCCTGGCAGTTGATTCGATTTAACTTCTAAACAACCAATCGACCAACTATCAAATGCCCCCACCCACCCTACGCCCTGATATTGTGTACACGTGTGGTCTGTCATAGCTTGACACAGCTCGCGTGAGCGAAATGTTTGTCATATTTCACATTCTTTCCCAACAAAGGAGTTCTTACTATGCTAATGACATCATTTCTCTACATCTACCTGCAAATATTGTTGTGGGCAGAGATGACCTGGTGACCAGCCACCATCCAACTATCAGGCTGTAGGTTACCTCTCCACAGTCAGTACTGGCACAACTAGTCATCCACCAACTTAAGCACGGAGAGTGACTGTTCCTTGTCCTGTCGCCATGTAAGATTAACCTATTTCGAGTTGAAATAGTCGATCATGTAGCCTACAGTTAGTCCAGAAGAGAAGTCTGACTACGTTCCAGGAAAAGCAAAATATGATTACTAACATCACGCTAAAGGAGGTCGGCAGCATGAGGACCTACATCATTCAAGCGAGGTGGGTAATCCATCCGTCCAGAGGCAGGCAACAGTGGACCACACGAGAGCTCAGCTTGGAGTTGGGTCAGAGGGTGAAGCGCCTGGTGGACATAGAAGAGTATCTACGTGTTACATTGTCAGAAGATTGTGCGTCTCTACTACCACCAACTCGACAACTTCAACTAGAAACAACACTCTTGACTGCGAATGACTTCCTTGATAGTTTGTCTCTTCAAAACAAGAAGTGCTGTGTGATCATGTTGTGTCATTCCCTGATAATTGCTTACAGCATCTAATGCCCTCTAATGGTCGTGGGCAAGAATTCACTCCTACATGGAGTCAAACATTTCTGTGGAAGGCAATATAATGAAAATGATACCATCTGCCGTGGGTCCCAGTAGCGTGAAATATATTCGAACTAACACTCAAGTGAATATGTCATTTACGCCATAAGAGGTTCGAAAGCAATTACAAACTGGGTCTGCATATGAATGGGCACACTTGGAATCGTCCCTACCGTTATGAAATATGTGGGAAATCGTTCATGCGAGGTAGCACTTTGAACTCCCATCCTTATACTTATGAGAACACTTAAGTTCAAGTGTCCACGCTGTGTGAGGTTACGCGTATTGGGGAGCACTTGATGCATATACTTAATGAAGTGTGCGACAGGAAAAAAAAACCTCGTTGGACCAAACCAGGATGGAGGTGTGATCCTTTTAGGGGAATTTTACCAGACATGAGGCTCTCCATGAACAGTCACGTCAGCAGCAGCACAAAATGTGGCAGCATTTGTGCCCCATGTGTGGCGAGGACTTAACACAGCAGCGGACACGACAAGCAAGGTGCTTGCCCACGTGCGAGCATCCCATCCTGATGACATCAAGAATAAGTATTCTGCAAGAATCGATGTCTTCGTTTTGCGATAAAAATGCTCGGCAAGGAATCAATTCATGTGATACTGCCAATATTTTACACTTAGTAATCTGGCCAGTAAAGTTTCTTCTGGTGAGATTCTTTTATATGGATATTCATTTCTTAATCTGACTAGAAACAAAAGTAAAATGGAATTTGTGTCTGATATGAGCGTTAATTTGTACATGACTTTGTGCTGACGACTCATTTTTATGTTTTGCATGGACGAATATCAAGACAAGTATATGATTATAAATTTTTGTTATATTAAATAGGTAATAGTATGATTTTGGTTAACATTTCTTTTTTTCATCGTGAGGTGTACACTCGTCAACAGAAGTTCCCCCATCTTACGTGGCGAAACTAAACCAAAAGCAATTAGCGTCAGAATTGATTTGCCGTGACTGTACTCTAGTAAGGGTGTGACGGACAACCTATAGATGGCGCCAACATTCTTATTAAAGTTCCTGTCTTGTGACCTAAAGGGTTTGGTATTTGGCCAAGCTTAGAAGAATAATCCATCCATTGTTATTGTAAGAAAGATTATAAAGACTCTTCTATGAAAACTCTACAATTCCATTTTGTTCCCCACAGTGTAATTCTTGTTTTGATCCTTCAGAAAACTCTAAACATAACAGAGACCCAAACGTTTACTGCTATACTGATTTGTTTTTATATGGGATTTAAGATGTTTACAGCCTACCTTCAGGCAATACAGATTATTTCGTCATTCCTTTCTAATTTATGAACTGATTAATTTATACTTGCTTTGTCTGACAAATGTTATGTCATTGGTTTCTATAATATCTAACTTGTATGAGGTACACAATACAATCATAGCACACTATAGATAGCAAGAAGTCCAGGCTTCCGCCTCTTATGTGACTTCAAGCACACTTCTGGAGATGGACTCGACCTGGTCGAGGTATATATCTAGTCGTAGCCCGGGCGCCCTCCCACAACCCATGAATCTAATCCTTTGCTAAACGGCTGTTCTCCCCAACAACCCATTCCCGACACAACATGGCCTACAGATACTCGCTGGGGTTCCTATCACATCTATTTGAAGGTCAGTCCAGAACCTGAATTTCAGGGTGCTCCTGGGAGGCAGTCTTACACTGTCTGGTATGAAGGGGACTCGCTGTCATGAACCAGCGTGATCGTGTTCGGAACAGGAGTTGTCTTAGATTGATATTTTCAGCACAACCTTCAGTATCACCCTATATTCCCGCCAGGTGAATTAGGTTTCCAGATCCGTGTGCCTAAATCCAGCCTCATAGAGACACTAACTCTGCCAGTAACGCGTCGATCTTGAATGTGTTGCTATTGGTTGTGTGGAGTGTGGGGCGCCGGCAGTATCTAGCAAGGACTTCCACCGAGGAAAATGTCTTTTCATCAGTCGAGCTGAAGGTTCTACAAATTTCATTGTCATGGGGAAAGCATCTGAGGGCAAAGCCGTGGCGACATTCATATCATACTGGCATAAGGCAGCCTTTGTACGTCGGGGCGTAGTAGTGGATCTCGCGTTCATAAAGATCAATCTACCGTAAGGGCCTTTAACAAAACTACATACAGTATGAGAATTATAAACTTTAGATTATAAATCATTCGTGAAAGTTATCGAAGATATTACGGTTATTTCAATATACGTTGCTATGATTTAATTTCTCCATTGGTTATTTTGCCCATATTATTCATGAATCAACATATATATATATATATATATATATATATATATATATATATATATATATATATATATATTTTTTTTTTTTTTTTCTGTCTCCCGCGTTTGCGAGGCAGCGTAAGGAAACAGACGAAAGAAATGACCCAACCCACCCCCATACACATGTATATACATACACGTCCACACACGCAAATATACATACCTACACAGCTTTCCATGGTTTACCCCTGACGCTTCACATGCCCTGATTCAATCCACTGACAGCACGGTATACCACATCGATCCAATTCACTCTATTCCTTGCCCTCCTTTCACCCTCCTGCATGTTCAGGCCCCGATCACACAAAATCTTTTTCACTCCATCTTTCCACCTCCAATTTGGTCTCCCTCTTCTCCTCGTTCCCTCCACCTCCGACACATATATCCTCTTGGTCAATCTTTCCTCACTGATTCTCTCCATGTGCCCAAACCACTTCAAAACACACTCTTCTGCTCTCTCAACCACGCTCTTTTTATTTCCACACATCTCTCTCACCCTTACGTTACTCACTCGATCAAACCACCTCACACCACACATTGTCCTCAAACATCTCATTTTCAGCACATCCATCCTCCTGCGCACAACTCCATCCATAGCCCACGCCTCGCAACCATACAACATTGTTGGAACCACTATTCCTTCAAACATACTCATTTTTGCTTTCCGAGATAATGTTCTCGACTTCCACACATTCCTCAAGGCCCCCAGAATTTTCGCCCCCTCCCCCACCCTATGATCCACTTCTGCTTCCCTGGTTCCATCCGCTGCCAGATCCACTCCCAGATATCTAAAACACTTCACTTCCTCCAGTTTCTCTCCATTCAAACTCACCTCCCAACCGACTTGACCCTCAACCCTACTGTACCTAATAACCTTGCTCTTATTCACATTTACTCTTAACTTTCTTCTTCCACACACTTTACCAAACTCAGTCACCAGCTTCTGCAGTTTCTCACATGAATCAGCCACCAGCGCTGTATCATCAGCAAACAACAACTGACTCACTTCCCAAGCTCTCTCATCCACAACAGACTTCATACTTGCCCCTCTTTCCAAAACTCTTGCATTCACCTCCTTAAACCCCATCCATAAACAAATTAAACAACCATGGAGACATCACACACCCCTGCCGCAAACCTACATTCACTGAGAACCAATCACTTTCCTCTCTTCCTACACGTACACATGCCTTACATCCTCGATAAAAACTTTTCACTGCTTCTAACAACTTTCCTCCCACACCATATATTCTTAATACCTTCCACAGAGCATCTCTATCAACTCTATCATATGCCTTCTCCAGATCCATAAATGCTACATACAAATCCATTTGCTTTTCTAAGTATTTCTCACATACATTCTTCAAAGTAAACACCTGATCCACACATCCTATACCACTTCTGAAACCACACTGCTCTTCCCCAATCTGATGCTCTGTACATGCCTTCACCCTCTCAATCAATACCCTCCCATATAATTTACCAGGAATACTCAACAAACTTATACCTCTGTAATTTGAGCACTCACTCCTATCCCCTTTGCCCTTGTACAATGGCACTATGCGCGCATTCCGCCAATCCTCAGGCACCTCTCCATGAGTCATGCATACATTAAATAACCTTACCAAATAGTCAACAATACATTCACCCCGTTTTTTAATAAATTCCACTGGAATACCATCCAAACATGTTGCCTTGCCGGCTTTCATCTTCCGCAAAGCTTTTCCTACCTCTTCTCTCTTTACGAAATCATTTTCCCTAACCCTTTCACTTTGCACACCACCTCGACCAAAACACCCTACATCTGCCACTCTATCACCAATCACATTCAACAAACCTTCAAAATACTCACTCCATCTCCTTCTCACATCACCACTACTTGTTATCACCTCCCCATTTGCGCCCTTCACTGAAGTTCCCATTTGCTCCCTTGTCTTACGCACTTTATTTACCTCCTTCCAGAACATCTTTTTATTCTCCCTAAAATCTAGTGACACTCTCTCACCCCAACTCTCATTTGCCCTCATTTTCACCTCTTGCACCTTTTTCTTGACCTCCTGTCTCTTTCTTCTATACATCTCCCACTCAATTGCATTTTTTCCCTGAAAAAATCGTCCAAATGCCTCTCTCTTCTCTTTCACTGATAATCTTACTTCTTCATCCCATCACTCACTTCCCTTTCTAATCAGTCCACCTCCCAATCTTCTCACGCCACAAGCAACTTTTGCGCAATCCATCACTGATTACCTAAATACATCCCATTCCTCCCCCACTCCCCATACTTCCATTGTTTTTACCTTTTTCCATTCTGTACTCAGTCTTTCCTGGCACTTCCTCACACAAGTCTCCTTCCCAAGCTCACTTACTCTCACCACCCTCTTCACCCCAACATTCACTCTTTATATGTGTATATATATATATGTATATATATATATGTATATATATGTATATATATATATATATATATATATATATATATATATATATATATATATATATATATATATATATATATAAATATATATATATATATATATATATATAAATATATACATATATATATATATATATATATATATATATATATATATATATATATATATATATATATATATATACATATATATATATATACATATATGTATACATATATATATATATATATATATATATATATATATATATATATATATATATATATATATATATATATATATATATATATATATATATATATATATATATATATATATATATATATATATATATATATATATATATATATATATATATATATATATATATATATATATATATATATATATATATATATGGCTGGAGAGAGCGTTATTGGATTACGTGTTAATTGACAGGCGTGCGAAAGAGAGACTTTTGGATGTTAATGTGCTGAGAGGTGCAACTGGAGGGATGTCTGATCATTATCTTGTGGAGGCTAAGGTGAAGATTTGTATGGGTTTTCAGAAAAGAAGAGTGGATGTTGGGGTGAAGAGGGTGGTGAGAGTAAGTGAGCTTGGGAAGGAGACCTGTGTGAGGAAGTACCAGGAGAGACTGATTACAGAATGGAAAAAGGTGAGAACAATGGAAGTAAGGGGAGTTTGGGAGGAATGGGATGTATTTAGGGAATCAGTGATGGATTGCGCAAAAGATGCTTGTGGCATGAGAAGAGTGGGAGGTGGGTTGATTAGAAAGGGTAGTGAGTGGTGGGATGATGAAGTAAGAGTATTAGTGAAAGAGAAGAGAGAGGCATTTGGACGATTTTTGCAGGGAAAAAATGCAATTGAGTTGGAGATGTATAAAAGAAAGAGACAGGAGGTCAAGAGAAAGGTGCAAGAGATGAAAAAAAGGGCAAATGAGAGTTGGGGTGAGAGAGTATCATTAAATTTTAGGGAGAATAAAAAGATGTTCTGGAAGGAGGTAAATAAAGTGCTAAGACAAGGGAGCAAATGGGAACTTCAGTGAAGGGCGCAAATGGGGAGGTGATAACAAGTAGTGGTGATATGAGAAGGAGATGGAGTGAGTATTTTGAAGGTTTGTTGAATGTGTTTGATGATAGAGTGGCGGATATAGGGTGTTTTGGTCGAGGTGGTGTGCAAAGTGAGAGGGTTAGGGAAAATGATTTGGTAAACAGAGAAGAGGTAGTGAAAGCTAAGCGGAAGATGAAAGCCGGCAAGGCATCAGGTTTGGATGGTATTGCAGTGGTATTTATTAAAAAAAAGGGGGTGACTGTATTGTTGACTGGTTGGTAAGGTTATTTAATGTATGTATGACTCATGGTGAGGTGCCTGAGGATTGGCGGAATGAGTGAATAGCGCCATTGTACAAAGGCAAAGGGGATAAGAGTGAGTGCTCAAATTACAGAGGTATAAGTTTGTTGAGTATTCCTGGTAAATTATATGGGAGAGTATTGATTGAGAGGGTGAAGGCATGTACAGAGCATCAGATTGGGGAAGAGCAGTGTGGTTTCAGAAGTGGTAGAGGATGTGTGGATCAGGTGTTTGCTTTGAAGAATGTATGTGAGAAATACTTAGAAAAGCGAATGGATTTGTATGTAGCATTTATGGATCTGGAGAAGGCATATGATAGAGTTGATAGAGATGCTCTGTGGAAGGTATTAAGAATATATGGTGTGGGAGGAAAGTTGTTAGAAGCAGTGAAAAGTTTTTATCGAGGATGTAAGGCATGTGTACGTGTAGGAAGAGAGGAAAGTGATTGGTTCTCAGTGAATGTAGGTTTGCGGCAGGGGTGTGTGATGTCTCCATGGTTGTTTAATTTGTTTATGGATGGGGTTGTTAGGGAGGTAAATGCAAGATTTTGGAAAGAGGGGCAAGTATGAAGTCTGTTGGGGATGAGAGAGCTTGGGAAGTGAGTCAGTTGTTGTTCGCTGATGATACAGCGCTGGTGGCTGATTCATGTGAGAAACTGCAGAAGCTGGTGACTGAGTTTGGTAAAGTGTGTGGAAGAAGAAAGTTAAGAGTAAATGTGAATAAGAGCAAGGTTATTAGGTACAGTAGGGTTGAGGGTCAAGTCAATTGGGAGGTGAGTTTGAATGGAGAAAAACTGGAGGAAGTGAAGTGTTTTAGATATCTGGGAGTGGATCTGGCAGCGGATGGAACCATGGAAGCGGAAGTGGATCATAGGGTGGGGGAGGGGGCGAAAATTCTAGGGGCCTTGAAGAATGTGTGGAAGTCGAGAACATTATCTCGGAAAGCAAAAATGGGTATGTTTGAAGGAATAGTGGTTCCAACAATGTTGTATGGTTGCGAGGCGTGGGCTATGGATAGAGTTGTGCGCAGGAGGATGGATGTGCTGGAAATGAGATGTTTGAGGACAATGTGTGGTGTGAGGTGGTTTGATCGAGTAAGTAACGTAAGGGTAAGAGAGATGTGTGGAAATAAAAAGAGCGTGGTTGAGAGAGCAGAAGAGGGTGTTTTGAAGTGGTTTGGGCACATGGAGAGAATGAGTGAGGAAAGATTGACCAAGAGGATATATGTGTCGGAGGTGGAGGGAACGAGGAGAAGAGGGAGACCAAATTGGAGGTGGAAAGATGGAGTGAAAAAGATTTTGTTTGATCGGGGCCTGAACATGCAGGAGGGTGAAAGGATGGCAAGGAATTGAGTGAATTGGAGCGATGTGGTATACCGGGGTTGACGTGCTGTCAGTGGATTGAATCAAGGCATGTGAAGCGTCTGGGGTAAACCATGGAAAGCTGTGTAGGTATGTATATTTGCGTGTGTGGACGTATGTATATACATGTGTATGGGGGGGGGTGGGCCATTTCTTTCGTCTTTTTCCTTGCGCTACGTCGCAAACGCGGGAGACAGCGACAAAGTATAATAAATATAAATAAATATATATATATATATATATATATATATATATATATATATATATATATATATACATATATATATATATATATATATATATATATATATATATATATATATATATATATATATATATATATATATATATATATATATATATATATATATGTATATATATACATATATATATATATATATATATATATATATATATATATATATATATATATATATATATATATATATATATATATATATATATATATATATATATATATATATATATATATATATATATATATATATATATATATATATATATATTTTTTTTTTTCTTATTTATTTTTTTATTCATACTATTCGCCATTTCCCGCAATAGCGAGGTAGCGTTAAGAACAGAGGACTGGGCCTTTGAGGGATTATCCTCACCTGGCCCCTTCTCTGTTCCTTCTTTTGGAGAATTAAAAAAAAACCCAGAGGGGAGGATTTCCAGCTCCCCGCTCCCTTCCCTTTTAGTCGCCTTCTACGACACGCAGGGAATACGTGGGAAATATTCTTTCTCCCCTATCCCCAGGGATAATACATATATATGTATATATATATATATATATATATATATATATATATATATATATATATATATATATATATATATATATATATATTATTTAATTTATTTGTTTTGCTTTGTCGCTGTCTCCCGCCTTTGGGAGGTAGCGCAGGGAAACAGACGAAAGAAATAACCCAACCCACCCCCATACCGAATGTATAAACATACACGTCCACCCACGCAAATATACATACCTATACATCTGAATATACACATATATAACCACACACAGACACATACATATATACCCATGCACACAATTCACACTGCCTTTATTCATTCACATCGCCACCTCGCCACACATTGAATACCATCCCCCTTCCCCCTCATATGTGCGAGGTAGCACTAGGAAAAGACAACAAAGGCCCCATATGTTCACACTCAGTCTCTAGCTGTCATGCAGTAATGCCCGAAACCACAGCTCCCTTTCCACATCCAGGACCCACACAACTTTCCATGGTTTACCCCAGACGCTTCACATGCCCTGAATCAATCCACTGACAGCACGTCAACCCCGGCATACCACATCGATTCAGTTCACTCTATTCCTTGCCCGCCTTTCACCCTCCTGCATGTTCAGGCTCGATCACACAAAATCTTTTTCACTCCATCTTTCCACCTCCAATTTGGTCTCCTACTTCTCCTCGTTCCCTCCACCTCCGACATATTTCCTCTTGGTCAATCTTTCCTCACTCATTTCTCCATGTGCCCAAACCATTTCAAAACACCCGCTTCTGCTCTCTCAATCACGCTCTTTTTATTTCCACACATCTCTCTTACCCTTACATTACTTACTCGATCAAACCACCTCACACCACACATTGTCCTCAAACATCTCATTTCCAGCACATCTACCCTCCAGCGCACAACTTTATCCATAGCCCACGTCTCGCAAACATAAAACATTGTTGGAACCACTATTCCTTCAAACATACCTATTTTTGCTTTCCGAGATAATGTTCTCGACTTCCACACATTCTTCAAGGCTTCCAGGATTGTCGCCCCCACCCCGACCCTATGATTCACTTCCGCTTCCATGGTTCCATCCGCTGCCAGATCCACTCCCAGATACCTAAAACACTTTACTTCCTCCAGTTTTTCTCCATTCAAACTTACCTCCCAATTGACTTAACCCTCAACCCTACTGTACCTAATAACCTTGCTTTTATTCACATTTACTCTTAACTTTCTTCTTTCACACACTTTACCAAACTCAGTCACCAGCCTCTGCAGTTTCACACATGAATCAGCCACCAGCGCTGTGTCATCAGCGAACAACAACTGACTCACTTCCCAAGCTCTCTAATCCACAGCAGACTTCATACTTGCCCCTCTTTCCAAAACTCTTGCATTTACCTCCCTAACAACCCCATCCATAAACAAATTAAGCAATCATGGAGACATCACACATCCCTGCCGCAAACCTACATTCACTGAGAACCAATCACTTTCCTCTCTTCCTACACGTACACATGCCTTACATCCTCGATAAAAACTTTTCACTGCTTCTAACAACTTGCCTCCCACACCACATATTCTTAATACCTTCCACAGAGCATCTCTATGAACTATATCATATGCCCTCTCCAGATCCATAAATGCTACATAGAAATCCATTTACTTTTCTAAGTATTTCTCACATACATTCTTCAAAGCAAACACCTGATCCACACATCCTCTACCACTTCTGAAACCACACTTCTCTTCCCCAATCTGATGCTCTGTACTTGCCTTCACCCTCTCAATCAATACCATGCCATATAATTTACCAGGAATACTCAACAAAATTATACCTCTGTAATCTGAGTACTCACTCTTATCCCCTTTTCCTTTGTAGAATGGCACTATGCACGCATTCTGCCAATCCTCAGGCACCTCACCATGAGTCATACATACATTAAGTAACCTTACCAACCAGTCAACAATACAGTCAACTCCTTTTTCAATAAATTCCACTGCAATACCATCCAAACCTGCTGCCTTGCCGGCTTTCATCTTCCTCAAAGCTTTTACTACCTTTTCTCTGTTTACTAAATAATTTTCCCTAACCCTCTCACTTTGCACACCACACCATCTCAACCAAAACACCTTATATCTGCCACTCTATCATCAAACACATTCAACAAACCTTCAAAATACTCACTCCATCTCCTTCTCACATCACCATTACTTGTTATCACCTCCCCATTTGCGCACTTCACTGAAGTTCCCATTTGCTCCCTTATTTTACGCACATTATTTACCTCCTTCCAGAATATCTTATTATTCTCCCTAAAATTTAATGATAATGTCTCACCCAACTCTAATTTGCCCTCTTTTTGACCTCTTGCACCTTTCTCTTGACCTCCTGTCTCTTTCTTTTATGCATCTCCCACTTAATTGCATTTTTTCCCTGCAAAAATCGTCCAAATGCCTCTCTCTTCTATTTCACTAATGATCTTACTTCTTCATTCCACCACTCACTACCCTTTCTAATCAACCCACCTCACATTCTTCTCATGCCACAAGCATCTTTTGCGCAATCCATCACTGATTCCCTAAATACATCCTATTCCTCCCCCACACCCCTTACTTCCATTGTTCTCACCTTTTTCCATTCTGTACTAAGTCTCTCCTGGTACTTCCTCACACAAGTCTCCTTCCCAAGCTCACTTACTCTCACCCCCTCTTCACCCCAACATTCACTCTTCTTTTCTGAAAGCCCATACAAATCTTCACCTTAGCCTCCACAAGATAATGATCAGATATCCCTCCTGTTGCACCTCTCAGCATATTAACATCCAAAAGTCTCTCTTTCGCGCGCCTGTCAATTAACACGTAATCCAATAACGCTCTCTGGCCATCTCTCCTACTTATATATATATATATATATATATATATATATATATATATATATATATATATATATATATATATATATATATATATATATATATATATATATATATATATATATATATATATATATATATATATATATATATATATATATATATATATATATATATATATATATATTTACATATATATATATATATATATATATATATATATATATATATATATATATATATATATATATATATATATATATATATATATATATATATTTTTTTTTTTTTTTTTTCCTTTTTTTGCTTTGTCGCTGTCTCCCGCGTTTGCGAGGTAGCGCAAGGAAACAGACGAAAGAAATGGCCCAACCCACCCCCATACACATGCCTTGATTCAATCCACTGACAGCACGTCAACCCCGGTATACCACATCGCTCCAATTCACTCTATTCTTTGCCTTCCTTTCACCCTACTGCATGTTCAGGCCCCGATCACACAAAATCTTTTTCACTACATCTTTCCACCTCCAAGTTGGTCTCCCTTTCTCCTCGTTCCCTCCACCTCCGACACATATATCCTCTTGGTCAATCTTTCCTCACTCATTCTCTCCATGTGACCAAACCGTTTCAAAACACCCTCTTCTGCTCTCTCAACCACGCTTTTTTTATTTCCACACATCTCTCTTACCCTTACGTTACTCACTCGATCAAAACACCTCACACCACACATTGTCCTCAAACATCTCATTTCCAGCACAGCCATCCTCCTGCGCACAACTCTATCCATAGTCCACGCCTCGCAACCATACAACATTGTTGGAACCACTATTCCTTCAAACATACCCATTTTTGTTTTCCGAGATAAAGTTCTCGACTTCCACACATTCTTCAAGGCTCCCAGAATTTTTGGCCCCTCCCCCACCCTATGATCCACTTCCGCTTCCATGGTTCCATCCGCTGCCAGATCCACTCCCAGATATCTAAAACACTTCACTTCCTCCAGTTTTTCTCCATTCACATATATATATATATATATATATATATATATATATATATATATATATATATATATATATATATATATATATATATATATATATATATATATATATATATATATATATATATATATGTATATATATATATATATATATATATATAAATCTTTTTTTTTTTTTTTTTCATTATACTTTGTGACTGTCTCCCGCGTTTGCGAGGTAGCGCAAGGAAAAAGACGAAAGAAATGGCCCACCCCCCCCCCATACACATGTATATACATACGTCCACACACGCAAATATACATACCTACACAGCTTTCCATGGTTTACCCCAGACGCTTCACATGCTTTGATTCAATCCACTGACAGCACGTTAACCCCGGTATACCACATCGCTCCAATTCACTCTTTTACTTGCCCTCCTTTCACCCTCCTGCATGTTCAGGCCCCGATCACACAAAATCTTTTTCACTCCATCTTTCCACCTACAATTTGGTCTCCCTCTTCTCCTCGTTCCCTCCACATCCGACACTTATATCCTCTTGGTCAATCTTTCCTCACTCATTCTCTCCATGTGCCCAAACCACTTCAAAACACCCTCTTCTGCTCTCTCAACCACGCTCTTTTTATTTCCACACATCTCTCTTACCCTTACGTTACTCACTCGATCAAACCACCTCACACCACACATTTTCCTCAAACATCTCATTTCTAGCACATCCATCCTCCTGCGCACAACTCTGTCCATAGCCCACGCCTCGCAACCATACAGCATTGTTGGAACCACTATTCCTTCAAACATACCCATTTTTGCTTTCCGAGATAATGTTCTCGACTTCCACACATTCTTCAAGGCCCCCAGAATTTTCGCCCCCTCCCCCACCCTATGATCCACTTCCGCTTCCATGGTTCCATCCGCTGCCAGATCCACTCCCAGATATCTAAAACACTTCACTTCCTCCAGTTTTTCTCCATTCAAACTCACCTCCCAATTGACTTGACCCTCAACCCTACTGTACCTAATAACCTTGCTCTTATTCACATTTACTCTTAACATTCTTCTTCCACACACTTTACCAAACTCAGTCACCAGCTTCTGCAGTTTCTCACATGAATCAGCCACCAGCGCTGTATCATCAGCGAACAACAACTGACTCACTTCCCAAGCTCTCTCATCCCCAACAGACTTCATACTTGCCCCTCTTTCCAAAACTCTTGCATTTACCTCCCTAACAACCCCATCCATAAACAAATTAAACAACCATGGAGACATCACACACCCCTGCCGCAAACCTACATTCACTGAGAACCAATCACTTTCCTCTCTTCCTACACGTACACATGCCTTACATCCTCGATAAAAACTTTTCACTGCTTCTAACAACTTTCCTCCCACACCATATATTCTTAATACCTTCCACAGAGCATCTCTATCAACTCTATCATATGCCTTCTCCAGATCCATAAATGCTACATACAAATCCATTTGCTTTTCTAAGTATTTCTCACATACATTCTTCAAAGCAAACACCTGATCCACACATCCTCTACCACTTCTGAAACCACACTGCTCTTCCACAATCTGATGCTCTGTACATGCCTTCACCCTCTCAATCAATACCCTCCCATATAATTTACCAAAAATACTCAACAAACTTATACCTCTGTAATTTGAGCACTCACTCTTATCCCCTTTGCCTTTGTACAATGGCACTATGCACGCATTCCGCCAATCCTCAGGCACCTCACCATGAGTCATACATACATTAAATAACCTTACCAACCAGTCAACAATACAGTCAACTCCTTTTTTAATAAATTCCACTGCAATACCATCCAAACCTGCTGCCTTGCCGGCTTTCATCTTCCGCAAAGCTTTCACTACCTCTTCTCTGTTTACCAAATCATTTTCCCTAACCCTCTCACTTTGCACACCACCTCGACCAAAACACCCTATATCTGCCACTCTATCAACAAACACATTCAACAAGCCTTCAAAATACTCACTCCATCTCCTTCTCACATCACCACTACTTGTTATCACCTCCCCATTTGCGCCCTTCACAGAAGTTCCCATTTTCTCCATTGTCTTACGCACTTTATTTACCTCCTTCCAGAACATCTTTTTATTCTCCCTAAAATTTAATGATACTCTCTCACCCCAACTCTCATTTGCCCTTTTTTTTACCTCTTGCACCTTTCTCTTGACCTCCTGTCTCTTTCTTTTATACATGTCCCACTCGATTGCATTTTTT
Organism: Panulirus ornatus; assembly: GCF_036320965.1. NCBI lineage: Eukaryota > Metazoa > Arthropoda > Malacostraca > Decapoda > Palinuridae > Panulirus > Panulirus ornatus. Next base: position 23,766,010 of record NC_092228.1, read on the forward strand.
CCCTGCAAAAATCGTCCAAATGCCTCTCTCTTCTCTTTCACTAGTACTCTTACTTCTTCATCCCACCACTCACTACCCTTTCTAATCAACCCACCTCCCACTCTTCTCATGCCACAAGCAACTTTTGCGCAATCCATCACTGATTCCCTAAATACATCCCATTCCTCCCCCACTCCCCTTACTTCCATTGTTCTCATCTTTTTCCATTCTGTACTCAGTCTCTTCTGGTACTTCCTCACACAAGTCTCCTTCCCAAGCTCACTTACTCTCACCACCCTCTTCACCCTAACATTCACTCTTCTTTTCTGAAAACCCATACAAATCTTCACCTTAGCCTCCACAAGATAATGATCAGACATCCCTCCAGTTGCACCTCTCAGCACATTAACATCCAAAAGTCTCTCTTTCTCACGCCTGTCAATTAACACGTAATCCAATAACGCTCTCTGGCCATCTCTCCTACTTACATAAGTATACTTATGTATATCTCGCTTTTTAAACCAGGTATTCCCAATCATCAGTCCTTTTTCAGCACATAAATCTACAAGCTCTTCACCATTTCCATTTACAACACTGAACACCCCATGTATACCAATTATTCCCTCAACTGCCACATTACTCACCTTTGCATTCAAATCACCCATCACTATAACCCGGTCTCGTGCATCAAAACCACTAACACACTCATTCAATTGCTCCCAAAACACTTGCCTCTCATGATCTTTCTTCTCATGCCCAGGTGCATATGCACCAATAATCACCCACCTCTCTCCATCAACTTTACAGTTTTACCCATATTAATCGAGAATTTACTTTCTTACACTCTATCACATACTCCCACAACTCCTGTTTCAGGAGTATTGCTACTCATTCCCTTGCTCTTGTCCTCTCACTAACCCTGACTTTACTCCCCAGACATTCCCAAACCACTCTTCCCCTTTACCCTTGAGCTTCGTTTCACTCAGAGCCAAAACATCCAGGTTCCTTTCCTCAAATATACTACCTATCTCTCCTTTTTTCACATCTTGGTTACATCCACACACATTTAGGCACCACACTCTGAGCCTTCGAGGAGAATGAGCACTCCCCGCGTGAATCCTTCTTCTGTTTCCCATTTTTGAAAGTTAATACAAGGAGGGGAGGATTTCTGGCCCCCCGCTCCCGTCCCCTCTAGTCGCTTTCTACGACACGCGAGGAATACGTGGGAAGTATTCTTTCACCCCTATCCCCAGGGATAATATACATAATATGTATATATATATATGTATATATATGTATATATATATATATATATATATATATATATATATATATATATATATATATATATATATATTTACATATATATATATATATATATATATATATATATATATATATATATATATATATATATATATATATATATATATATATATATATATATATATATATATATATATATATATATATATATATATATATTTTTTTTTTTTTTTTTTTTATACTTTGTCGCTGTCTCCCGCGTTTGCGAGGTAGCGCAAGGAAACAGACGAAAGAAATGGCCCAACCCCCCCCCCCATACACAGGTATATACATACGTCCACACACGCAAATATACATACCTACACAGCTTTCCATGGTTTACCCCAGACGCTTCACATGCCTTGATTCAATCCACTGACAGCACGTCAACCCCGGTATACCACATCGCTCCAATTCACTCTATTCCTTGCCCTCCTTTCACCCTCCTGCATGTTCAGGCCCCGATCACACAAAATCTTTTTCACTCCATCTTTCCACCTCCAATTTGGTCTCCCTCTTCTCCTTGCTCCCTCCACCTCCGACACATATATTCTCTTGGTCAATCTTTCCTCACTCATCCTCTCCATGTGTCCAAACCACTTCAAAACACCCTCTTCTGCTCTCTCAACTACGCTCTTTTTATTTCCACACATCTCTCTTACCCTTACGTTACTCACTCGATCAAACCACCTCACACCACACATTGTCCTCAAACATCTCATTTCCAGCACATCCATCCTCCTGCGCACAACTCTATCCATAGCCCACGCCTCGCAACCATACAACATTGTTGGAACCACTATTCCTTCAAACATACCCATTTTTGCTTTCCGAGATAATGTTCTCGACTTCCACACATTCTTCAAGGCCCCCAGAATTTTCGCCCCCTCCCCCACCCTATGATCCACTTCCGCTTCCATGGTTCCATCCGCTGCCAGATGCACTCCCAGATATCTAAAACACTTCACTTCCTCCAGTTTTTCTCCGTTCAAACTCACCTCCCAATTGACTTGACCCTCAACCCTACTGTACCTAATAACCTTGCTCTTATTCACATTTACTCTTAACTTTCTTCTTCCACACACTTTACCAAACTCAGTCACCAGCTTCTGCAGTTTCTCACATGAATCAGCCACCAGCGCTGTATCATCAGCGAACAACAACTGACTCACTTCCCAAGCTCTCTCATCCCCAACAGACTTCATACTTGCCCCTCTTTCCAAGACTCTTGCATTTACCTCCCTAACAACCCCATCCATAAACAAATTAAACAACCATGGAGACATCACACACCCCTGCCGCAAAACTACATTCACTGAGAACCAATCACTTTCCTCTCTTCCTACACGTACACATGCCTTACATCCTCGATAAAAACTTTTCACTGCTTCTAACAACTTTCCTCCCACACCATATATTCTCAATACCTTCCACAGAGCATCTCTATCAACTCTATCATATGCCTTCTCCAGATCCATAAATGCTACATACAAATCCATTTGCTTTTCTAAGTATTTCTCACATACATTCTTCAAAGCAAACACCTGATCCACACATCCTCTACCACTTCTGAAACCACACTGCTCTTCCCCAATCTGATGCTCTGTACATGCCTTCACCCTCTCAATCAATACCCTCCCATATAATTTACCAGGAATACTCAACAAACTTATACCTCTGTAATTTGAGCATTCACTCTTATCCCCTTTGCCTTTGTACAATGGCACTATGTACGCATTCCGCCAATCCTCAGGCACCTCACCATGAGTCATACATACATTAAATAACCTTACCAACCAGTCAACAATACAGTCACCCCCTTTTTTAATAAATTCCACTGCAATACCATCCAAACCTGCTGCCTTGCCGGCTTTCATCTTCCGCAAAGCTTTCACTACCTCTTCTCTGTTTACCAAATCATTTTCCCTAACCCTCTCACTTTGCACACCACCTCGACCAAAACACCCTATATCTGCCACTCTATCAACAAACACATTCAACAAGCCTTCAAAATACTCACTCCATCTCCTTCTCACATCACCACTACTTGTTATCACCTCCCCATTTGCGCCCTTCACTGAAGTTCCCATTTTCTCCATTGTCTTACGCACTTTATTTACCTCCTTCCAGAACATCTTTTTATTCTCCCTAAAATTTAATGATACTCTCTCACCCCAACTCTCATTTGCCCTTTTTTTTACCTCTTGCACCTTTCTCTTGACCTCCTGTCTCTTTCTTTTATACATGTCCCACTCGATTGCATTTTTTCCCTGCAAAAATCGTCCAAATGCCTCTCTCTTCTCTTTCACTAGTACTCTTACTTCTTCATCCCACCACTCACTACCCTTTCTAATCAACCCACCTCCCACTCTTCTCATGCCACAAGCAACTTTTGCGCAATCCATCACTGATTCCCTAAATACATCCCATTCCTCCCCCACTCCCCTTACTTCCATTGTTCTCATCTTTTTCCATTCTGTACTCAGTCTCTTCTGGTACTTCCTCACACAAGTCTCCTTCCCAAGCTCACTTACTCTCACCACCCTCTTCACCCCTAACATTCACTCTTCTTTTCTGAAAACCCATACAAATCTTCACCTTAGCCTCCACAAGATAATGATCAGACATCCCTCCAGTTGCACCTCTCAGCACATTAACATCCAAAAGTCTCTCTTTCTCACGCCTGTCAATTAACACGTAATCCAATAACGCTCTCTGGCCATCTCTCCTACTTACATAAGTATACTTATGTATATCTCGCTTTTTAAACCAGGTATTCCCAATCATCAGTCCTTTTTCAGCACATAAATCTACAAGCTCTTCACCATTTCCATTTACAACACTGAACACCCCATGTATACCAATTATTCCCTCAACTGCCACATTACTCACCTTTGCATTCAAATCACCCATCACTATAACCCGGTCTCGTGCATCAAAACCACTAACACACTCATTCAGCTGCTCCCAAAACACTTGCCTCTCATGATCTTTCTTCTCATGCCCAGGTGCATATGCACCAATAATCACCCACCTCTCTCCATCAACTTTACAGTTTTACCCATATTAATCGAGAATTTACTTTCTTACACTCTATCACATACTCCCACAACTCCTGTTTCAGGAGTATTGCTACTCATTCCCTTGCTCTTGTCCTCTCACTAACCCTGACTTTACTCCCCAGACATTCCCAAACCACTCTTCCCCTTTACCCTTGAGCTTCGTTTCACTCAGAGCCAAAACATCCAGGTTCCTTTCCTCAAATATACTACCTATCTCTCCTTTTTTCACATCTTGGTTACATCCACACACATTTAGGCACCACACTCTGAGCCTTCGAGGAGGATGAGCACTCCCCGCGTGAATCCTTCTTCTGTTTCCCATTTTTGAAAGTTAATACAAGGAGGGGAGGATTTCTGGCCCCCCGCTCCCGTCCCCTCTAGTCGCTTTCTACGACACGCGAGGAATACGTGGGAAGTATTCTTTCACCCCTATCCCCAGGGATAATATACATAATATGTATATATATATATGTATATATATGTATATATATATATATATATATATATATATATATATATATATATATATATATATATATATATATATATATATATATATATATATATATATATATATATATTTACATATATATATATATATATATATATATATATATATATATATATATATATATATATATATATATATATATATACATATATATATATATATTTTTTTTTTTTTTTTATACTTTGTCGCCGTCTCCCGCGTTTGCGAGGTAGCGCAAGGAAACAGACGAAAGAAATGGCCCAACCCCCCCCCCCCCATACACATGTATATACATACGTCCACACACGCAAATATACATACCTACACAGCTTTCCATGGTTTACCCCAGACGCTTCACATGCCTTGATTCAATCCACTGACAGCACGTCAACCCCGGTATACCACATCGCTCCAATTCACTCTATTCCTTGCCCTCCTTTCACCCTCCTGCATGTTCAGGCCCCGATCACACAAAATCTTTTTCACTCCATCTTTCCACCTCCAATTTGGTCTCCCTCTTCTCCTTGCTCCCTCCACCTCCGACACATATATTCCTCTTGGTCAATCTTTCCTCACTCATCCTCTCCATGTGTCCCAAACCACTTCAAAACACCCTCTTCTGCTCTCTCAACTACGCTCTTTTTATTTCCACACATCTCTCTTACCCTTACGTTACTCACTCGATCAAACCACCTCACACCACACATTGTCCTCAAACATCTCATTTCCAGCACATCCATCCTCCTGCGCACAACTCTATCCATAGCCCACGCCTCGCAACCATACAACATTGTTGGAACCACTATTCCTTCAAACATACCCATTTTTGCTTTCCGAGATAATGTTCTCGACTTCCACACATTCTTCAAGGCCCCCAGAATTTTCGCCCCCTCCCCCACCCTATGATCCACTTCCGCTTCCATGGTTCCATCCGCTGCCAGATCCACTCCCAGATATCTAAAACACTTCACTTCCTCCAGTTTTTCTCCGTTCAAACTCACCTCCCAATTGACTTGACCCTCAACCCTACTGTACCTAATAACCTTGCTCTTATTCACATTTACTCTTAACTTTCTTCTTCCACACACTTTACCAAACTCAGTCACCAGCTTCTGCAGTTTCTCACATGAATCAGCCACCAGCGCTGTATCATCAGCGAACAACAACTGACTCACTTCCCAAGCTCTCTCATCCCCAACAGACTTCATACTTGCCCCTCTTTCCAAGACTCTTGCATTTACCTCCCTAACAACCCCATCCATAAACAAATTAAACAACCATGGAGACATCACACACCCCTGCCGCAAACCTACATTCACTGAGAACCAATCACTTTCCTCTCTTCCTACACGTACACATGCCTTACATCCTCGATAAAAACTTTTCACTGCTTCTAACAACTTTCCTCCCACACCATATATTCTCAATACCTTCCACAGAGCATCTCTATCAACTCTATCATATGCCTTCTCCAGATCCATAAATGCTACATACAAATCCATTTGCTTTTCTAAGTATTTCTCACATACATTCTTCAAAGCAAACACCTGATCCACACATCCTCTACCACTTCTGAAACCACACTGCTCTTCCCCAATCTGATGCTCTGTACATGCCTTCACCCTCTCAATCAATACCCTCCCATATAATTTACCAGGAATACTCAACAAACTTATACCTCTGTAATTTGAGCATTCACTCTTATCCCCTTTGCCTTTGTACAATGGCACTATGCACGCATTCCGCCAATCCTCAGGCACCTCACCATGAGTCATACATACATTAAATAACCTTACCAACCAGTCAACAATACAATCACCCCCTTTTTTAATAAATTCCACTGCAATACCATCCAAGCCTGCTGCCTTGCCGGCTTTCATCTTCCGCAAAGCTTTCACTACCTCTTCTCTGTTTACCAAATCATTTTCCCTAACCCTCTCACTTTGCACACCACCTCGACCAAAACACCCTATATCTGCCACTCTATCATCAAACACATTCAACAAACCTTCAAAATACTCACTCCATCTCCTTCTCACATCACCACTACTTGTTATCACCTCCCCATTTGCGCCCTTCACTGAAGTTCCCATTTGCTCCCTTGTCTTACGCACTTTATTTACCTCCTTCCAGAACATCTTTTTATTCTCCCTAAAATTTAATGATACTCTCTCACACCAACTCTCATTTGCCCTTTTTTTCACCTCTTGCACCTTTCTCTTGACCTCCTGTCTCTTTCTTTTATACATCTCCCACTCAATTGCATTTTTTTCCTGCAAAAATCGTCCAAATGCCTCTCTCTTCTCTTTCACTAATACTCTTACTTCTTCATCCCACCACTCACTACCCTTTCTAATCAACCCACCTCCCACTCTTCTCATGCCACAAGCATCTTTTGCGCAATCCATCACTGATTCCCTAAATACATCCCATTCCTCCCCCATTCCCCTTACTTCCATTGTTCTCACCTTTTTCCATTCTGTACTCAGTCTCTCCTGGTACTTCCTCACACAGGTCTCCTTCTCAAGCTCACTTACTCTCACCACCCTCTTCTCCCCAACATTCACTCTTCTTTTCTGAAAACCCATACAAATCTTCACCTTAGCCTCCACAAGATAATGATCAGACATCCCTCCAGTTGCACCTCTCAGCACATTAACATCCAAAAGTCTTTCTTTCGCACGCCTGTCAATTAACACGTAATCCAATAACGCTCTCTGGCCATCTCTCCTACTTACATAAGTATACTTATGTATATCTCGCTTTTTAAACCAGGTATTCCCAATCATCAGTCCTTTTTCAGCACATAAATCTACAAGCTCTTCACCATTTCCATTTACAACACTGAACACCCCATGTATACCAATTATTCCCTCAACTGCCACATTACTCACCCTTGCATTCAAATCACCCATCACTATAACCCGGTCTCGTGCATCAAAACCACTAACACACTCATTCAGCTGCTCCCAAAACACTTGCCTCTCTTGATCTTTCTTCTCATGCCCAGGTGCATATGCACCAATAATCACCCACCTCTCTCCATCAACTTTCAGTTTTACCCATATTAATCGAGAATTTACTTTCTTACACTCTATCACATACTCCCACAACTCCTGTTTCAGGAGTATTGCTACTCCTTCCCTTGCTCTTGTCCTCTCACTAACCCCTGACTTTACTCCCCAGACATTCCCAAACCACTCTTCCCCTTTACCCTTGAGCTTCGTTTCACTCAGAGCCAAAACATCCAGGTTCCTTTCCTCAAACATACTACCTATCTCTCCTTTTTTCACATCTTGGTTACATCCACACACATTTAGGCACCCCACTCTGAGCCTTCGAGGAGGATGAGCACTCCCCGCGTGACTCCTTCTTCTGTTTCCCATTTTAGAAAGTTAATACAAGGAGGGGAGGATTTCTGGCCCCCCGCTCCCGTCCCCTCTAGTCGCTTTCTACGACACGCGAGGAATACGTGGGAAGTATTCTTTCACCCCTATTCCCAGGGATAATATACACATATATATACATATACACATACACACACATACACATACATACGCACATATACACACACACACACACATACATATATATACATATGAAAAATGTAAGAAACAATATATATATATATATATATATATATATATATATATATATATATATATATATATATATATATATATATATATATATATATATATATATATATATATATATATATATATATATATATAAGGGTGTTAAAAAAAAACGATAGGTACAAAATTTGACAGTAGACAGGGACACCCAAAGCAAACACTTTTTGATGAATACCAAAAATTGCAAAACTAGTTAGTTTTCGAGATACTGTGCTTTAAGATTTTAACTTGACACCTATTCACAAGCATTTTCGTTTCTAACAGATGATATAGTGAAAAATTAAACAGATATTGTGTAAACATGTATTACCGATCACAATCTACAATAGCTGTTCGAAGTGTCTGCCTTTTGCTTCAATGCAGACCTGTCACCTCCTCTGATAGGACTGCTGGACATGAGAAAACATTCTTGGATCTACTTCAATGTCGCTTGCTGAGACCGCTATTCTTGCGACAAGATCCATCTCAGACTCCACAGATGCTTCGTGTACCAATGTTTTCATGTGGCCCCAGAGAAAGAATTCCAAAGGACTCAAGTCTGGATATCTTTCATGCCATGCCATTGGACCATTGCGCCCTATCCACTTGTTTGGAAACGTGTCGTTAAGGTATTGGCGAGCATTTCTGTCGTTATATGTGACGGTGTATACCTAGAGGCATATCTTGCAGCAGTATAAGAAATACGTCCCTTAGGAAAGTTACATACCGTGGTCCATTTAGAGGGGACGGCATCAGATATGGCCCAATAACATAGTCACCGACAATACCAGCCCACACATTGACACTAAACTCGTGTTGGTATCGGAATCGATGCACTTCATGAGGGTTCTCCTCCTGCCAGCTGTGCCAATTGTGCGTGTTAAACACTCCGGCGCGGGTGAAAGTAGTTTCGTCGGTGAACAGAACATGAAAAAACTGTTCATGATACTCTAGTTGCGTCAGGCACCAACGTGCAAAGTTTACACGTCGGATGTGGTCGATCGGGAGCAGATCTTGAAATGTCTGGAAATGGTAAGGATATAAACCGTTGTCATGAAGAACATTGCACACGTCGACGTGGTTTGGTATTCCTAAGTCACGTGCTCGGGTGCTTGCACGAGGCCTGTCACGGAAGTATTGCAGCACGTTATCCTCAATTGCCTCACGCACTACCCTTGGCCGGCCATATCCTATCCTGTCCACGTTGAAATTTCCATGCTCACGTAAGCGACGGTGTATGGCCGTAAACATTCGAGGTCCGGGCAAATATCTGGTCGGGAAAAGCTCGTGATATAACCTAACAGCCTCTCTAGCATTACCGTTCGCTGCACCGTAAGCCATATGCATGTCAGCCATTTCTTCATTAGATAAATGTGCCATGTTGTCACCATGACCTGCAATGGTGAACTAATTCGTAAACACCGAGTGTTGCCACGCCTTAATCAAGCGAGTGTTGCTAGATTGTAAACTAATATTACATTTAAAGTTTACAGTTCAGACATACCAAAGTTAAAACTTTAAAGCTCGGTATCTCGAAAACTAACTAGTTTTGCAATTTTTGGTATTCTTGAAAAAGTGTTTGCTTTGGGTGTCCCTGTTTACTGTCAAATTTTGTACCTATAGGTTTTTAACACCCTGTATATATATATATATATATATATATATATATATATATATATATATGTATATGTAATCAATATATGTATTGCTCATGGTGATGTGCCTGAGGATTGGCGGAATGGATGCATAGTACCATTGGGCAAGGCCAAAGGCGATAAAGTTGAAAGTTCAAATTACAGATGTAAAAGTTTGCTGAGTATTCCAGGAAATTATCTGGGAGGGTTCTGATTGAGAGGGTGAAGGCATGTAGAGAGCATCGGATTTGGAAAGAGAAGTGTGGTTTCAGAAGTGGTAGAGTATATGTGGATCGGTTGTTTCCTTTGAAAAATGTATGTGACAAATACTTAGAAAAACAAAAGGATTTGTAGATAGCATCTTTCGATTTGGAGAAGGCATATGATGGAGTTAGTAAAGATGCTTTGTGGAATTAGTAAGAATATATGGTGTCGGAGGCAGGTTGATAGTAGTTAAAAGTTTTTATCGAGGATGTAAGGCATGTAGGAAGAGAGGAAAGTGATTGGTTCTCAGTGAATGTCGCTTGGCAGCAGGGATGCGTGATTTCTCGACGGTTGTTTAATTTGTTTATGGATAGGGTTCTCAGGGAGGTGAATTAAAAAGATGTTTTGGAAGGAGGTAAATAAAGTGCGTAAGAAAAGGGAGCAAATGGGAACTTCAGTGAAGGGGGGCTAATGGGGAGGTGATAACAAGCATTGGTGATGTGAGAAGGAGATGGAGTGAGTAATTTGAAGGTTTGTTGAATGTGTTTGATGATAGGGTGGCAGGTATAGGGTATTTTGGTCGAGGTGGTGTGGTGTGCAAAGTGAGAGGGTTAGGGAAAATGATTTGGTAAACAGAGAAGAGGTACTAGAAGCTTTGCTGAAGATGAAAGCTGGCATGGCAGCAGGTTTGGATGATATTGCAGTCGAACTTATTAAAAAAGGGGGTGACTGTATTGTTGACAGGTTGGTAAGGTTATTTAATGTATGTATGATTCATTGTGAGGTGCCTGAGGATTGGCGGAATGCTTGCATGGTGCCATAGTACAAGGGGAAAGCGGATAAGAGTGAGTGATCAAATTACAGAGGAATATGTTTATCGAGTATTCCTGGAAAATTATATGGGAGGGTATTGATTGAAAGTGTGAAGGCATGTACAGAGCATCAGATTGGGGAAGAGCAGTGTGGTTTCAGAAGTGGTAGAGGATGTGTGGATCAGGTGTTTGCTTTGAAGAATGTATGTGAGAAATACTTAGAAAAGCAAATAGATTTGTCTGTAGCATTTATGGATCTGGAGAAGGCATATGATAGAGTTGATAGAGATGCTCTGTGGAAGGTATTAAGAATGTATGGTGAGGGAGGCAAGTTGTTAGAAGCAGTGAAAAGTTTTTATCGAGGATGTAAGGCATGTGTACGAGCTGGAAGACAGGAAAGTGATTGGTTCTCAGTGAATGTAGGTTTTCGGCAGGGGTGTGTGATGTATCCATGGTTGTTTAAGTTGTTTATGGATGGGATTGTTAGGGAGGTGAATGCAAGAGTTTTGGAAAGTAGGGGCAAGTATACAGTCGTTGTGGATGAGAGCTTGGGAAGTGAGTCAGTTGTTGTTCGCTGATGATACAGCGCTGGTGGCTGATTCATGTGAGAAACTGCAGAAGCTGGTGACTGAGTTTCGTAAAGGGTGTGAAAGAAGAAAGTTTAGAGTAAATGTGAATAAGAGCAAGGTTATTAGGTCCAGTAGCGTTGAGGGTCAAATCAATTGGGAGGTAAGTTTGAATGGAGAAAAACTGGAGGAAGTAAAGTGTTTTAGATATCTGGGAGTGGATCTGGCAGCGGATGGAACCATGGAAGCGGAAGTGAATCATAGGGTGGAGGAGGGGGCGAAAACTGGAAGTCTTGAAGAATGTTTGGAAGTCGAGATCATATTCTCGGAAAGCACAAATGGGTATGTTACAAGGAATAGTGGTTCCAACAATGTTTTATGGTTGCGAGGCGTGGGCTATGGATAGAGTTGTGCGCAAGAGGGTGGATGTGCTGGAAATGAGATGTTTGAGGACAATTTGTGGTTTGAGGTGGTTTGATCGAGTAAGTAATGTAAGGTTAATAGAGAGGTGTGGAAATAAAAAGAGTATGGTTGAGGGAGCAGAAGAGGGTGTTTTGAAATGGATTGGTCACATGGAGAGAATGAGTGAGGAAAGGTTGACCAAGAAGATATATGTGTCAGGGTTGGAGGGAATGAGGAGAAGTGGGAGACCAAATTGGAGGTGGAAAGATGGAGTGAAAAAGATTTTAAGTGATCGGGGCCTGAACATGCAGGAGGGTGAAAGGCGTTCAAGGAATAGAGTGAATTGGAACAATGTGGTATACCGTGGTCGACGTGCTGTCAATGGATTGAACCAGGGCATGTGAAGCGTCTGGGGTAAACCATGGAAAGTTCTGTGTGGCCTGGATGTGGAAAGGGAGCTGTGGTTTCGGCGCATTATTACATGACAGCTAGAGACTGAGTGTGAACGAATGGGGCCTTTGTGGTCTTTTCCTAGCACTACCTCGCTCACACTAGGGGGAGGGGGATGTTATTCCATGTGTGGTGAGGTGGCGATGGGAATAAATAAAGGCGGACAGTATGAATTATGTACATGTGTATATATGTACATGTCAGTGTGTGTATATATATGTGTACTTTGAAATGTATAGGTATGTATATTTGCGTGTGTGGTCGTGTATGGATATACATGTGTATGTCGGTGGGTTGTGCCATTCTTGAGTCTGTTTCCATGCGCTATCTCGCTAACGCGGGAGACAGCGACAAAGCAAAATAAATAAAAAAAAAAAATACATATATATATGAGTCCACAGGGAAAATGAAACACGGAAAGTTCCCAAGTGCACTTTCGTGTAATAATCACATCATCAGGGGAGACGCAAGAGAGAAATATAACAGCCAGTTGATATGCATCGAAGAGACGAAGCTAGGACGCCATTTGGTAAACATGTGACTGTCCAAAACATACAACGAGCCTTTATAAACTTATCATTTTACAAATCTTATGAACAATAAAGTTATCTAATTTGTATAGACCATCACTAATATTAAGATTATAATTATTTGTGTATTTAATAATAGAAGATTCAATGATATTTCTCTTGGTAATAGGGTTACAGTTAACAACTGAGATGGCGTTACTCCAGTCAATACAATGATCATAGTTTTTAACAGGATTAAACAAGGTATTTGATTATTGTCCTGTTCTTATACCCTGTTTATGTTGCTTAAGTCTAACAGAAAGATCCTTACCAGTCTGACCAACATAGAATTTATCACAGTTGCCACAAGGAACTTTATAGATGCAACCAGGAGAATTTTCTGGTGAATTCCTGATTAAGATATTCTTTATAGTATTATTGTTGCTAAAGGCAACATTTACATTAAAGGATTTAAACAACATGGGAAGCAAAGTGAAATTATTATCAAAAGGGAGAACTAAGAGATTCTTGGTGTCAATGGGAGGTTTGGGCTCAACTATATAAAATGGTTTCTTTGCTAACTTAAGGGATTTACCAATGAAAGATCTAGGGTACTTTAACTTAGATCCAATAGAATACATCTTCTCAAACTCATCATCAATAAACTCTTGACTGCAAATACGTAATGCCCTAAGGAACATAGATTGAAATGATGATAATTTAACTCTGTCATGTTGAGATGAGTAATAATGGATATATGAGCACCCATTGTTTTTTTTTATATGCTAAACTTAAACTTGTTTCCTTGTCTATGGATCATGCAATCTAAAAATGGTAACATACCAGCATTTTCATTTTCTACAGTAAATTTGATGGAAGGTACTAAATTGTTAAGTAAGGGGAGAAATATTTGTAAATTTTCATTTGTTGGCCAAACACAAAGAACATTATCTACCCACCTAAACCATATTGCATTAGAAGGTAAGATATCCTTTAGTCATTTTGTTTCAAAAAATTCCATATAAAGATTACTTAGTACAGGCGAAAGAGGATTACCCATTGCCATACCAAATTTTTGAGCATAATAATCTCCATTAAATTGAAAGTCAGTCTTTTATGCGCAATTTTATCTGTTCAATGAAATTAGACTTTGAAACAGGTAAATGAATATCATCCAAGATATCAAATGAATATTCTAAAAGGTCATCGACTGGAAATTTAGTGAAAAGTGAGGAAACATCAAAGCTAACTAGTTTGAAATCAAAATTAATATTGATATTGTTTAGCTTGTTGACTAAATCTACATTGTTCATGATATTAGAATTTGATACCTTACTCACTAAAGGGCTTAATAAGGAAACTAACCATTTTGACCATTTATATGTGATGGAGCCTACTGAACTCACTATAGGTCTTGCTGGAAAATTCTGTTTATGTGTTTTGATAAGTCCATACATATATGGCAATGAAGGGGACAATGATGACAAATTTTTGATGAGTGAACCATCACCTTTCAACAGCAACTTCATTTCTTTATTGAAGTGAGAATTAACTGCTTCTAAGGGATTTTTACTAAGTTTAGAATATGTTGTGTTATCATTTAGATCATTCATTTTAGATAAATAGTTACTTTTGTTTAAAATCCCAGCAGTGTTAGCCTTGTCTGCTTTCGTAATATGTATATCCTTGTCTTTTTTTAAGGTGATGATAGCTCTTATGAATCTTTTAGGGCAATTAGCTTCCACTGGTTTTGACAAACTGGCATACACTAAACCCTTCCAAATATTTATATCATCATTACTTAGATTACTGTATTTTTCCAATTTACAAAAAGACTTTGTGACATCAACACAGCTGGCTTCTCTGTTAGAGCACACAAAAATTAAACCATAGCCTAATGCACACAAGGAATCCGTATCTAGTTGCTTATTAGACATGTTTACCACAAAAGATGGTGTTTTTGTTCTTGGTCCAGTCGCTGTTTTCAATAAGATGGTCCAACTTACGATTTAGTGACACTTGTAGCCTATTGCGTTCTTTCCTTAATTCATCATAGCAATAGTCCAACATCCCGTTCTTCCAGTGTTTTGGTATTGCCATTTGAAAGGCACGTTTCTTCTCTCTTGAAATGGGAAAAGCCTCCTCCATTTCAAGTTTCTTTAATTCAATATTTTTCCTTAAAATAGTATTTTGAATAATATTTCACTTGTACCAAGTAGTCTTTACATGGAATTTTTTGAAACAAAATTACTAAAGGATATCTTACTTTCTAATGCAATTTGGTTTAGGTATGTAGATAATGTTCTTTGTGTTTGGCCAACAAATGAAAATTTACAAATATTTCTCCACTTACTTAACAATTTAGTACCTTCCATCAAATTTACTGTAGAAAATGAAAATAATGGTATGTTACCATTTTTAGATTACATGATCCATAGACAAGAAAGCAAGTTTAAGTTTAGCATATAAAGGAAACCCACCAATGTATGCTCATATATCCATTATTACTCATCTCAACATGACAGAGTTAAATTATCATCATTTCAATCCATGTTCCTTAGGGCATTACGTATTTGCAGTCCAGAGTTTATTGATGATGAGTTTTAGAAGATATATTCTATTGGATCTAAGTTAAAGTACCCTAGATCTCACTTTGATAAATCCCTTAAGTTAGCAAAGAGATCATTTTATAGAGTTGAGTCCAAACTTCCCATATATATATATGTATATATATATACATATATATATATATATATATATATATATATATATATATATATATATATATATATATATATATTTGTGTAAATAAATTAAACATTTCCTTTCCATAGCCAGAGGTTGAACCATTATGTGACATTCATTTTTTCATTTCATTTCAAGCTAGAAGTTTCAGTTTTCTAAATTGTTTCTTACATTTTTCACATGTATATATATGTATGTGTGTGTGTGTGTATATGTGCGTGTGTGTGTGTATGTGTGTGTATGTATATATATATGTATATTATCCCTGGGGATAGGGGTGAAAGAATACTTCCCACGCATTCCTCGCGTGTCGTAGAAAGCGACTAGAGGGGACGGGAGCGGGGGGCCAGAAATCCTCCCCTCCTTGTATTTTTTTAACTTTCTAAAATGGGAAACAGAAGAAGGAGTCACACGGGGAGTGCTCATCCTCCTCGAACGCTCAGATTGGGGTGCCTAAATGTGTGTGGATGTAACCAAGATGTGAAAAAAGGAGAGATAGGTAGTATGTTTGAGGAAAGGAACCTGGATGTTTTGGCTCTGAGTGAAACGAAGCTCAAGGGTAAAGGGGAAGAGTGGTTTGGGAATGTCTTGGGAGTAAAGTCAGGGGTTAGTGAGAGGACAAGAGCAAGGGAAGGAGTAGCAGTACTCCTGAAACAGGAGTTGTGGAAGTATGTGATAGAATGTAAGAAAGTAAATTCTCGATTAATATGGGTAAAACTGAAAGTTGATGGAGAGAGATGGGTGATTATTGGTGCATATGCACCTGGGCATGAGAAGAAAGATCAAGAGAGGCAAGTGTTTTGGGAGCAGCTGAATGAGTGTGTTAGTGGTTTTGATGCACGAGACCGGGTTATCGTGTTGGGTGATTTGAATGCAAAGGTGAGTAATGTGGCAGTTGAGGGAATAATTGGTATACATGGGGTGTTCAGTGTTGTAAATGGAAATGGTGAAGAGCTTGTAGATTTATGTGCTGAAAAAGGACTGATGATTGAGAATACCTGGTTTAAAAAGCGAGATATACATAAGTATACTTATGTAAGTAGGAGAGATGGCCAGAGAGCGTTATTGGATTACGTGTTAATTGACAGGCGCGCGAAAGAGAGACTTTTGGATGTTAATGTGCTGAGAGGTCCAACTGGAGGGATCTCTGATCATTATCTTGTGGAGGCTAAGGTGAAGATTTGTATGGGTTTTCAGAAAAGAAGAGTGAATGTTGGGGTGAAGAGGGTGGTGAGAGTAAGTAAGCTTGGGAAGGAGACTTTTGTGAGGAAGTACCAGGAGATACTGAGTACAGAATGGAAAAAGGTGAGAACAATGGAAGTAAGGGGAGTGGGGGAGGAATGGGATGTATTTAGGGAATCAGTGATGGATTGCGCAAAAGATGCTTGTGGCATGAGAAGAGTGGGAGGTGGGTTGATTAGAAAGGGTAGTGAGTAGTGGGATGAAGAAGTAAGAGTATTAGTGAAAGAGAAGAGAGAGGCATTTGGACGATTTTTGCAGGGAAAAAATGCAATTGAGTGGGAGACGTATAAAAGAAAGAGACAGGAGGTCAAGAGAAAGGTGCAAGAGGTGAAAAAAAGGGCAAATGAGAGTTGGGGTGAGAGAGTATCATTAAATTTTAGGGAGAATAAAAAGATGTTCTGGAAGGAGTTAAATAAAGTGCGTAAGACAAGGGAGCAAATGGGAACTTCAGTGAAGGGCGCAAATGGGGAGGTGATAACAAGTAGTGGTGATGTGAGAAGGAGATGGAGTGAGTATTTTGAAGGTTTGTTGAATGTGTTTGATGATAGAGTGGCAGATATAGGGTGTTTTGGTCGAGGTGGTGTGCAAAGTGCGAGGGTTAGGGAAAATGAGTTGGTAAACAGAGAAGAGGTAGTGAAAGCTTTGCGGAAGATGAAAGCCGGCAAGGCAGCAGTTTTGGATGGTATTGCAGTGGAATTTATTAAAAAAGGGGGTGACTGTATTGTTGACTGGTTGGTAAGGTTATTTAATGTATGTATGACTCATGGTGAAGTGCCTGAGGATTGGCGGAATGCGTGCATAGTGCCATTGTACAAAGGCAAAGGGGATAAGAGTGAGTGCTCAAATTACAGAGGTATAAGTTTGTTGAGTATTCCTGGCAAATTATATGGGAGGGTATTGATTGAGAGGGTGAAGGCATGTACAAAGCATCAGATTGGGGAAGAGCAGTGTGGTTTCAGAAGTGGTAGAGGATGTGTGGATCAGGTGTTTGCTTTGAAGAATGTATGTGAGAAATACTTAGAAAAGCAAATGGATTTGTATGTAGCATTTATGGATCTGGAGAAGGCATATGATAGAGTTGATAGAGATGCTCTGTGGAAGGTATTAAGAATATATGGTGTGGGAGGCAAGTTGTTAGAAGCAGTGAAAAGTTTTTATCGAGGATGTAAGGCTTGTGTACGTGTAGGAAGAGAGGAAATTGATTGGTTCTCAGTGAATGTAGGTTTGCGGCAGGGGTGTGTGATGTCTCCATGGTTGTTTAATTTGTTTATGGATTGGGTTGTTAGGGAGGTGAATGCAAGAGTTTTGGAAAGAGGGGCAAGTATGAGGTCTGTTGGGGATGAGAGAGCTTGGGAAGTGAGTCAGTTGTTGTTCGCTGATGATACAGCGCTGGTGGCTGATTCATGTGAGAAACTACAGAAACTGGTGACTGAGTTTGGTAAAGTATGTGAAAGAAGAAAGTTAAGAGTAAATGTGAATAAGAGCAAGGTTATTAGGTACAGTAGGGTTGAGGGTTAAGTCAATTGGGAGGTGAGTTTGAATGGAGAAAAACTGGAGGAAGTGAAGTGTTTTAGATATCTGGGAGTGGTTCTGGCAGCGGATGGAACCATGGAAGCGGAAGTGGATCATAGGGTGGGGGAGGGGGCGAAAATTCTGGGAGCCTTGAAGAATGTGTGGAAGTCGAGAATATTATCTCGGAAAGCAAAAATGGGTATGTTTGAAGGAATAGTGGTTACAACAATGTATTATGGTTGCGAGGCGTGGACTATGGATGGAGTTGTGCGCAGGAGGATGGATGTGCTGGAAATGAGATGTTTGAGGACAATATGTGGTGTGAGGTGGTTTGATCGAGTAAGTAACGTAAGGGTAAGAGAGATGTGTGAAAATAAAAAGAGCGTGGTTGAGAGAACAGAAGAGGGTGTTTTGAAATGGTTTGGTCACATGGAGAGAATGAGTGAGGAAAGATTGACCAAGAGGATATATGTGTCGGAGGTGGAGGGAACGAGGAGAAGAGGGAGACCAAATTGGAGGTGGAAAGATGGAGTGAAAAAGATTTTGTGTGATCGGGGCCTGAACATGCAGGAGGGTGAAAGGAGGGCAAGGAATAGAGTGAATTGGAGCGATGTGGTATACCGGAGTTGACGTGCTGTCAGTGGATTGAATCAAGGCATGTGTATGGGGGGGGGTTGGCCCATTTCTTTCGTCTGTTTCCTTGCGCTACCTCGCAAACGCGGGAGACAGCGATAAAGCAAAAAAAAAAAAAAAAAAAATATATATATATATATATATATATATATATATATATATATATATATACATATATATATACATATATATATATATATATATATATATATATATATATATATATATATATATATATATATATATATATATATATATATATATATATGTATGTATATATATATGTATATATATATATATATATATATATATATATATATATATATATATATATATATATATATATATATATATATTTATATATATATATATATATGGGGTGTTCAGCGTTATAAATGGAAATGGTAAAGAGCTTCTAGATATATGCGCTTAAAAAGGACTGGTGATTGGGAATACTTGGTTTAAAAGAGAGATGTACATAAGTGTACGTATGTAAGTAGGAGAGATGGAGAGAGAGCGTTATTGGATTACTTGTTAATTGAGAGGCGCGCGAAAGAGACACTTTTGGATGTTGATGTGCTGAGATATGCAACTAGAAGGATGTCTGACCATTATCTTGTGTAGGCGAAGGTGAAGATTTGTAGAGGTTTTCGGAAAAGTAGAAAGAATGTTGGGGTTAAGAGAGTGGTGAGAGTAAGTGAACTTGGGGAGGAGACTTATGTGAGGAAGTACCAGGAGAGACTGAGCATAGAATGGAAAATGGTGAGAACAAAGGACGTAAGGGGAGTGTGGGACAAATGGGATGCATTTAGGGAAGCAGTAATGGCTTGCGCAAAAGATCCTTGTTGCATGAGAAGCGTGGGAGGTGGGCAGATTAGAAAGGGTAGTGAGTGATGGGATGAAGAGGTAAGATTTTTATTGTAAGAAAAGAGAGAGGCATTTGGACGATCTTTTCAGGGAAATAATGCAAATGACTGGGAGATGTATTAAAGAAAGAGGCAAGAGGTCAAGAGAAAGGTGCAAGTAGTGAAAAAGAAGGCAAATTGGAGTTGGGGTGAGAGAGTATCAATAGATTTTAGGGAGAATAAAAAGATGTTTTGGAAGGAGGTAAATAAATTGCGTAAGACAAGGGAGCAAATGGGAACTTTAATGAAGGTGGCTAATGGGGAGGTGATAACAAGTAGTGGTGATGTGAGAAGGAGGTGGATTGAGTACTTTGAAAATTTGTTGAATGTGTTTGATGATAGAGTGGCAGATATAGGGTATTTTGGTCGAGGTGGTGTGCAAACTTAGAGGGTTGGGGAGAATGATTTGGTAAACAGAGAAGAGGTAGTAAAATCTTTGTGGAAGATGAAAGCCGGCAAGGCAGCGGGTTTGGATGGTATTGCAGTGGAATTTATTAGAAAAGGGGGTGACTGTATTGTTGACTGGTTGGTAAGGATATTTAATGAATGTATGACTTATGGTGAGGTGCCTCGGGATTGGCAGAATGCTTGCACAGTGCTATTGTACAAAAGCAAAGGGGATGAAAGTAAGTGCTCAATTTACAGAGGTATAAGTTTGTTGAGTATTCCTGGGAAATTATATGGAAGGGTATTGATTGAGAGGGTGAATATATGTACAGAGCATCAGATTGGGGAGGAACTGTGTGGCTTCAGAAATGGTAGAGGATGTGTGGATCAGGTGATTGCTTTCAAGAATGTATGTGAGAAATACCTAAGAAAGCAAATGAATATGTGTGTAGCGTTTATGGATCTGGAGAAGGCATATGATAAAGTTGATAGAGATGCTCTGTGGAAGGTATTTAGAATATATGGTGTGGAGGGCAAGTTTTTAGAAGCAGTGAATTGTTTTTATCGAGGATGTAAGGCATGTGTACGTGTAGGAAGAGATGAAAGAGGTTAGTTCTCAGTGAATGTTGGTTTACGGCTAGGGTGTATGATGTCTCCATGGTTGTTTAATTTGTTTATGGATGGGGTTGTTAGGGAAGTGAATGCAACAGTTTTGGAAAGAGGGGAAAATATGCAGGTCTGTTGTGGATGAGAGAGCTTGGGAAGTTAGTCAGTTGTTGTTCGCTGATGATACAGCGCTAGTTACTGATTCGTGTGAGAAACTGCAGAAGCTGTTGACTGAGTTTGGTAAAGTGTGTGAAAGAAGAAAGGTGAGAGTAAATGTGAATAAGAGCAAGGTTATTAGGTACAATAGGGTTGAGGGACAAGTCAATTGGAAGGTAAGTTTGAGTGGAGAAAAATGGAGGAAGTGAAATGTTTTAGATATCTGGTTAGGATTTGGTAGAGAATGGAACCATGGAAGCGGAAGTGAATTATAGGGTGGGGGATGGGGCGAATGTTCTAGGAGCGTTGAAGAATGTGTGGAAGTCGAGAACATTATCTCCGAAAGCAAAAATGGGTATGTTTGAAGGAATAGTGTTTCCAACAATGTTATATGGTTGCGAGGCGTTGGCTATAGATAGAGTTGTGTGGAGGAGGGTGGATGTGCTGGAAATGAGATGTTTGAGGACAATATGTGGTGTGAGGTGGTAAGTAATAATAGGGTAAGAGAGATGTGTGGAAATAAAAAGAGTGTGGTTGAGAGAGCAGAAGAGGGTCACATGGAAAGAATGAGTGAATAAAGATTGACCAAGAGGATATATGTGTCAGAGGTGGAGGGAACGGGGAGAAGTGGGAGTCCAAATTGGAGGTGGAAAGATGGAGTGAAAAAGATTTTGAGTGATCTTGGCTTGAACATGCAGGAGGGTGAAAGGCGTGCAAGGAATAGAGTGCATTGGAACGATGTGGTATACCGGGGTCGACTGCTGTCAATGGATTGAACCAGGGCGTGTGAAGTGTCTGGGGTAAACCATGGTAAGTTCTGTGGGGCCTGGATGTGGAAAGGGAGCTGTGGTTTCAGTTGATTATACATGACAGCTAGAGACTGAGTGTGAAGGAATGTGGCCTTTGTTGTCTTTTCCTAGCGCTACTTCGCGCTATTAGCCATGCCCATATTCTAGCGGTTAGCATTCCCGCCTATTGCACAGGAGTCCCGGGTTCAATCCTGGCTGTTGGAGGTTTGTATGTGATATATATATATATATATATATATATATATATATATATATATATATATATATATATATATATATATATATATATATATATATATGCGTGAATTTTAAAATAGTTTCTTTGATATTTAAATTTGCTGTATTCTCTCTCTCTCTCTCTCTCTCTCGCTCTCTCTTTCAAATATCTTTTCAATTTCCTTCAGTTCGAGGAACTGACAAAGTATGTATGCATATTTTCATTTTCAGTCTCTAGCTGTCAAGTATAATAAACCTTAGTTTCCCATTGTCATTAAGAGCACATCGTCCCCTGTGTATCATATTGGTTTATTTCGTTCGCTCCCGTGTGCGCCTTTCACCCCCCGGCATGCTATGATCCCAATAAACCAAAGCATTCTTATTTCCATCCCTCCATCATGTGGTCGGTATTCCCTTCCAACATGTCGTTTCTGAAACAGAAATTGTCTTCGTCGTTCCCACCACTTTCATTCTCCCCATGGGTCCACACCATTTTAGTAAACCGTCTCCTACACTCTCAACCACTTGTCTCTCACCTAGTTGTTTGGTATTCAGTGAACCCTCCACACACCACGGTATGTCTAAAAGTATTTAAT